>NW_017727734.1:412311-434807 GCF_001865875.1 Lupinus angustifolius | reverse complement strand
TTAGATCCAATTCAATACAAAACCAATCAAAAAATGTTTAAACTCATTATTTGTGCTTTGACATGTTTACTTGATTTATTTTACTAGGCAATTCCTTGTGGTTCGACATAACCCTATACTATACTACAATTAACTCTTGCAAGCGGTGTAAATTGTAACATAGTAAAGTGTTATCAATAAATTTTATTTGTTGAAAACACCTTTTAATATACAAAAGTGATGAATATAACTTACTAACTTTTATTTATTGTTATTTATCTTCCATATTTTATTTATTCTTTAATAACAACCTTCCTTAAGGAAGAAGTTTGGTTTGTTAATAAAATGAACCCGAAAGGGAGTAAATAAATAAAGTCACTAAATTTATTATTCTTTTGTTCTTTATTTATTTATTTGTATCTAACAACCAACTATTCATCACTTTTATATATTAGAATATCATTTAACCGGTGTTAGAATTTATTCTAACAAACCAAAATCGAGATAGTATTCAAAGGTACTTAATAATTATGTAATATGTAATTGCTTCGATACCATTATACCAGCATTAGAATTTATTCTAACAAAGCCGAGATGGGGCAAAGAAGGAACGACTTATCAAATGATCATTAAAGAAGTAAGTTGTAACTGGAATATTCTTGAAACCATTATACCGGCGTTGGAATTTATTTCAACAAAGCCGAGATGGTGAACAAAGAGTAAAACCGAGTTCTCTTACTTAATCAAATAAAAAATAACATAACGAAAACGAGAGTATTAATCTTTCAACGAATTGACACTGTTGTCAAGACGATTTGTTGAGAGGAGAATACTCCCAACTAAAATAAAAATAAACACCGAATAACGCTTTCAACATTTTCCTCGTTTTAAGAAAAGAAAAGTTGTATGCTAATCTTGAAAAATGTACATTTTATGTAGACCATGTAATGTTTCTAGGATTTGTGATTAATGCTAAAGGGGTCCATGTGGACCAAGAAAAATTTAAGGCAATCAAGGATTGGCCTAGACCTAAAATGGTGACTGAAATAAGAAGTTTTCATGGATTGGCAAGCTTTTATAGGAGGTTTGTCAAAGATTTTAGTACTATTTGAGTTATTTGTTTATGGATGAAATGTGTAATAATGCAAAATACATGTCCTTAGGGTAATGAACCCTATCTTATGTTGATTTAATCATTATTGAACATATGAAGTGTCACAATGAGTTGCCACATGTCATATAGTTCAGGATATCCCAGTGTAAAGATGAGTGACTTTTAGAATTGTGGATCCTATCAAGAGTACTTTATCTTGCGTGAAGATAATATGTGCCTTTGGTGTAGGGATATCAATGTGCAATGATATCCTATACAATTAGGGCTTAGGATGATGTTTGGGTCACTTTATTTAGGGAATATTAGTCTCGCCTTATATTGAGAATTAAATAGAAAAAATTGTTGATGGGTGCAAATGAAAGTATGCTTAGTGTGTCCTAAATGAGGTATAATTACAAGATTTTGGCTAATCTAAAAGTCACAACCCTATTGTGAGGCACTAGGTATTGTTTAAGGTGTACTCAATAAAAGCTTTAGACTTCTAGTTTACTAAAGTGCATCTAATCTCGAAAGAAAGGTAACCAAATATCATAGTTAGAAATGAGAGGAGACTATCCCCCAAGTGCATATTTGACAATACCAAGAATAGAAAATAAAATATTAGAAGAAGGATATTTTCTTAATTATATACCCATCATTTATAAAAGAAAATAAAATATTTATTATTATTATTTAAAATAAAAAACTAATAAGTTAATCATTATTTAGTGATATAAAAAATAATTATCACCATAAAAACTATATAAAAATGAAAAACAAAGATGAAAAGAATGTGCATAACTACATCTCCCAATAGAAAGGAGAAGGGGTTCACCACAAATTTCTCTCTACCCGTTGCTTAGTGTGCCAAAAAGCAAAACTTGAGCACAAGCGACCCTGTGAAGAACTTCAACCCTTGGATCTCCCTGTATGGAAATGGGATAGCATTTCAATGGACTTCGTGAGCGGTTTTCCACAACCTCAGAAGGGTTATGAAGGGGTTTGGTTAATTGTGTATCGTTTGACGAAGACGACTCACTTTCTACCAATCAACATAATGTACTCTTTGGAGAGACTAGCAGAGTTGTACATTAACGAAATAGTCTGATTGCACGATATTCCTAAAAATATCATCTCGGATAGAGACTCGCGCTTCACCTCGAAGTTTTGTAATGGTTTACAAACAGCTTTGGGAACCCAGTTGAGTATGAGTTCAGCCTACCATCCGCAGACTGATGGTCAATCGGAAAGGACTATCCAATCATTGGAGGATCTTCTCAGAGCTTGCGTATTGGAGAATTCAGGAAGTTGGGCAGACTATCTACATTTAATCGAGTTCACCTACAATAATAGTTTTCCCTCTAGTATCGGCATGCCGCCATATGAAGCTCTTTATGGCAGAAAGTGTAGAACACCCCTATGTTGGATTGAGGCAGGAGAGAATCTAGTATTAGGACCCGATGTAGTTTAACAGACGACAGAGAAAATAAGATTGATAAGGGAAAACATGAAGACGACACAGAGTAAACATAAGAGTTATTATGACAGAAGAAGGACCCCCCCTGAGTTTTAAAGAAGGAGATCATGTATTTATGAGGGTGGTTCCAACAACTGGCATTGGAAGAGTGCTGAAATCCCGTAAGCTTACCCTTAGGTTCATAAGACCATACCAAATCATTAAAAAAATCGGACCAATAGCTTATCATATAGCCTTGCCACCTTTGCTGTCAAACCTACATAATGTCTTCCATGTGTCTCAACTCAGAAAATACATTAATGACCCGTCGCATGTTATTGAACCTGACTCAATTCAGTTAAAGAATAATCTCACTTTCGAGACTTTAACGTTGAGAATTGCCGATCGGAGTGTGAAGACTCTGCGACGCAAAGAAATCGCCTTAGTTAAGGTAATTTGGAGCCAAACGAATGGAGAAGATGCTACTTGGGAGGTTAAAAGTGGCATGAAGGAATCATTCCCCCATCTTTTTTCTTAGAAGGTATAATTAATTTTCGAGGACGAAAATTTTATAAGTTGGGGAGGATTGTAACACCATGTTTTTTAGAGCACTTTTAATTAAGTAATTAGTATTAATATATTAATTTTAGAAATTAATCAGTAATGTTTTAGGCTAGACCTCAGTTGAGTTTTAGTCTTTTATTATTATTTTCTTACAATCCCTATTTTTTGAAGATTTTTGGAGAATAAAAGTTTTCGAGACGATTACGGGTCGTTTTATCGAGTTTTCACCCAGTGTTTGAGTTCTGTAACTCAGAATCGAATTCCGATTTCTCCTTTGGCTTTGAAATATTATTTCTAGTCAAAATATACACAAAGTTTGTCCATAAATCATCTCTAGATATTTTTCACCTCGAAATTCAAGTTTAGATGTTTCAGGCAAATGTCCTAAATCGGGAGATTGTATATTTCCGGACGAAATTATCCGAAAATCTTTGGACACGATGTTTATCGGGAAATTACGTCATATCAATAAAGTTGGAAGTCATCATTTCATGAGCCACTTACTTGTTACACAAGTAATGCAAAGGCTTCCAAAAGCCCCTAAATCACTCAACAAATCCTCTCACTCCACCACCATTAAACACATCACCAATGCTAGTCTAAATCTACTTACTTTGCATTAAATTTTTTGCTTTGATGAGGGTGAGGTTCTCCTATAAATACCTCACCCCATTCTCTCATTTTTACAATAAATTCCCTATACAAACTAATGTAGTCTTTTATTTTCTCTTGTTCATCTTCTTCTCATACTTCATAGAAAGTTATGAGCTTTTATTATGTTGTTCATAAAGTAGAGTTTATATTTCTCCTTTAAGTATTTTATGAAGGCATAACTAAAGCGGGTGATAATAAAATCATATGAAACTTTATGTAGTTTTTGACTTTTGTAAATCTTGAAATTTCTTCCTTGTTCTGAGATGGAAAAATCATATCTTTGGACAAGGTTAGATGACTTATTTGTTTGAAAATATTGGAAATTATTGTTATTATTTGAATATGTTTAAAGGTGATGATTTTAACATCAAAGGAACCTTTAATGTGTTTAGGAAAAAGTTTGTATTTTATTCTTGAAAGTTTATGATGTTGATGAGTTGTTATTAAAAATGTTTCATTTTTAGAAAGTATTATGTTTTAAAAGTGGTTTAGCATATTTTACTCTTTGATTTCCAAGTTAAAATAATGATTTGGGATAAAAAGTAATTTATTAAAATCGTGACTTCATAAACTTAAAGTGTTATGAAGTTTTGGATATTAAAGTAGTTGAAAGTCTTACCTTAGGATTTATTTTCATAACTATGAAATTAATACTTACTAACCCTTGAGGTTTTTTCGAAAAAATTAGGAGGTGTTAAGATGTTCATAAAAAATTGTTGTATTTATTTTTGTTGACTTACTTTAAAGTGGTAAGAATAACTAAAAGATGTTTAGTGTAAAATATTAAATTAAGAGTCATTCTTTTCATGACTATGAAATTAACACTTACTAACCCTTGAGGTTCCCTTAATTAGGAGGTGTTAAGATGTTCATAAAAAAATTAGTATCCTTGAAATAATGAGATTTACCTAAAAGTTTTGAATTTATAAACTTAAAGTGTTATGAAGTCTTAGATGGTAAAATGATTTAAAAATGTTGAATCTTAGTAAAATGACGTAAAACGTTACTTCGTAAGTATAATAATTATCGTTATTTAACTAATTAACGTTATTTTGGTGTAATGAATAGAGAACCTAGAGACCCGACACACTCAGGTGAGGAGAAAACATCGTGACACAGTGGTGTCCGAATATGCATCAGGACCTCCAAACTCCCTCGCAAGTTTGGAGTTGCCTTGGGTATTAAGAAAGCTTGTACTTAATCAATTGCCTTTTTTTTGGATTAAGTACAACAATATTTCTTATACTGATTTATGTTTTGTTTATATATGCAAATACCATGTTTACTCTTGACTTATAATGTTTGAATGATTATTATGGGATTGATATGTATGTGATAATTGTTAAATTCAAGGTTTAAAAACATGTGACATAAATAAGAAATATTTTCCTTGAGACATCATTCACTTTGCCCGACCGAAGACCTGCAACCGCCAGACTTTCTATACCGGCTGAAGTTCGAGGCTTACCAGAAGTTGTTAGGACGTGGCCCTAAACAGGATTCTCATCACCATGATCGGCGCCAAGAGAGACAGATGGGAACATGCCAAGGGGTACACCCTAGACCCATCAATGGATTTGGGAGCGGATGAAGTGGAGGAGGAGGAAGACAATCGCGATTGTGTAGAGCTTATCTTTTTATGAATGGATGCATAAATGAATAAGCATATGAATATATGAACGATGTTTTTAGGTTGATGAATGTATGGATGAGATACATTTTACTTTTCGAATGGATGAATGTTTGAATTATGTATTTTTTTAATATATGTATGCATGAATGGGTGAATGAATGTTCAAATGATGTATTTTGTTTTACATGAACGAATGAGTCAATGAATGTTTGAATTATATATTTTTGAATGTATGAATGAATGCATAATAAGTGAATGAATAAATGAGTGAATAGATAATTGAATGAATAAATGAGTAATAATATTTTAATGATGTAGTTTTTGTTTTTGAGTTATTTGTTTATGGATGAAATGTGTAATAAAGCAAAATACATGTCCTTAGGGTAATGAACCCTATCTTATGTTGATTTAGTCATTATTACAACATATGAAGTGTCACAATGAGTTGCCACATGTCATATAGTTCAGGATATCCCAATGTAAAGATGAGTTACTTTTAGAATGGTGGATCCTATCAAGAGTACTTTATCTTGCGTGAAGATAATATGTGCCTTTGGTGTAGGAATATCAATGTGCAATGATATCCTATACTATTAGGGCTTAGGATGATGTTTGGGTCACTTTATTTAAAGAATATTAGTCTCGCCTTATATTGAGAATTAAATAGAAAACATTGTTGACAGGTACAAATGAAAGTATGCTTAATGTGTCCTAAATGAGGTATAATTACAAGATTTTGGCTAATCTAAAAGTCACAACCGTATGGTGAGGCACCAGGTATTGTTTAAGGTGTACTCAATAAAAGCTTTAGACTTCTAGTAAAATCTTTAGACTTCTAGTTTACTAAAGTGCATCTAATCTCGAATGAAAGGAAACCAAATATCATAGTTAGAAATGAGAGGAGACTAGCCCCCAAGTGCATATCTGACAATACCAAGCATAATTTAGGTGATTAGTCATTCTAATACTAGTGAGACAACATCTGACACCAGACAGAGCGGATGTCCTTCCCATCTCAATCCTAATCTTTAATGTCCGGGTTCAGGACATATGTGTACAAATTTTAGTGTACAACAATGTTAGTTATGACAAGATAGAGTCTTGCCCCTATGTATTCTTATGAATAGTAGGGAATCAATACTACCTAGTTCTTCGTAGAAAAATATTTGTTTGTTGGATTTATTTTATTTATTAGATGATTTAGCATTATTTATTTTTAGAAAGATGATTTAGCAATTACTTATGAGGCAATAACTCTCGTATTCACACCACATATCAACTTAAAGGGGTCAGTTTTAATTAATTATCCATTTCAAGTGAATTAGGCAACATCATTCGTGTCTGCACCACATATTGACTTAAAGAGATATATTTTAAATCAACTACTCACTTCAAGGTGAGTGAGATGACAACACTCATGTTTGCACCATAATTCTTTTTTAGGGAATCTTTTTTTTTTTAATTAGTTACCTGCTTACAAAACTTAAGTGACTCAGGTAGCAATACTCATATCTGCAACACAACTCAAAGAAGAAGAAAATAATTGAGAAGAAGAATTTTTATTTACTTCATTATATACCCATCATTTATAAAAGAAAATAAATATTTATTATTATTATTTAAAATAAAATAAAAAAATAAGTTAATCATTATTTAGTGATATAAAAAATAATTATCATCATAAAATCTATATAAAAATGAAAAACAAAGATGAATAGAATGTGCATAACTACATCTCCCAATAGAAAGGAGAAGGGGTCCACCACAAATTTCTCTCTACGTATGATATCTGAAAGGATTTTTATTTATAAGATGGTTTAGCATTATTTTTTTCTTGATGTTTTTCTTCTTTGTTTTTCAGGAGCTCAAGACCTCTATTTATAGGAGGAATTTAACATATATTGAAAGCTAAGAGAATCTCTCTAATTCATGTCTCCAATCAATTAAATCATTTTACTTTTTAGAATCAAATATATTATTAATTGAATTTATTATGAAATTTGAATATTAGATATAATATAGCTTCCAAATTATCTAGAAATATCTCATCAAAACTTATATTGATTCGACTTTAAATTTGTGGTATCGAAACTGCTTTTGTTTAGTGAAAATCTCATGGAGACTTTATAAAAATCCTAACACTCTATGGCATAACCCACGTATAAGTATAAAACATATTACTTGAGTTTTATGGAGTCTAAGGGCCTAGAATATTTTATTATTATTTTTATATAAGAAATTAAAATCGAAAAGTAATCGCATTTATTTATATAAAAATAGAATCTTTCAATTACTAGGCTAATAAGTGTTTATAAAGTGACTTAAAACTATTTTTTATTTAAAAAGGCAAAAAAAAGGAGAAACAAGGGAAAATTGAGTCATTTGGTATCCTTAACTAATTATGATGTAATTATTAGTGTATTTTAAAATGCAACTCAACCAAATTGATATTAAATTAATTTGATCTTATTTGCTTATTTTTAGATTTCAAACTTAATTTATTCATTGATCAAATTTTGATGAAATCAATTCTCAAAAGATTTAAATATTTTTATCGTAGTGATATCAAATTTATTTGATTTAATATAATTTGCTTATTTTATATTGCAATTCTTAATTTATTTTTTGATCAAATTTTGATGTAAGAAAATCTCTAATGATTCAAACATTTTAATTAGTTATTTTTTATATACTTTTCAGGTTTATATTTTTGTTATTTTTTATTTCATAAAATAACCTAAGTAAAATTAGGTGTTCATAGACTTCAGGTAGAAAATATATGAATATTGTGTTAAATGAGTGAACACAATAGACAATATAAGATTAGAAATGAAAATACTATTCGAGAAAATTTGAGTAGCTCATATTATAGAAAAGATGATAGTATCGTGTCTTAGGTGATTTAGGCATTTGTGAAGAAAACTAGTAGAAACCCCTGTAGCGATAGTAGATCAAGTTCGTAGAAATTGAGGATACCAAAAATCATAGGAAAAATGATAAATAAAGACTTAGAAATTAATGATATATCAATAAACATAATTTATTATATAATATTATAGTGTCGTTTGATCCATGTAATCGATCTGTGAGATAAAAACTTAGTTGTTTTCTGAAGTTAAGCAATACAATTGAAATATTGATTATGACCAATATTAAGTTTCAACTTTTAAGCACGTGTTGATTTATTTTTTAATACATTTAATACTTAATCAATTAACATTAATAAAGTTGATAAATTTTCTTATTTAAACTAATGCATTAAGTACGTCACACAATATATATTTCTTTCTTCATGTTATCAATATTATTGGTATCATTGTTTAGGAGCTTTACATTGGGTAACATAATAAACTTAATATGATACTTAAATCATGAAACTCTCTTATCTACTAGACTAGTCTTTTGAGTAAATTATACGAACATCCCCTGAGTTTTAGTAAAATTACACAAACCACCCCTTACTTTTTTTCACCTACCCAAACCCCCTAATTTTTATACTTTCATTACATTAGTCACTTCTGCATGAAAAATAAGTGTAATCTTTTAAACAAAAATGTGATGAATATAATTTAGTTAAACAAAACATGGTATATTGTGGAGACAAAACCAAATAATATATTAGTCAATACATTTTTATTATTTTTGGTTCGTTACGCTATAGTATAAGAGCGATTTAAACACTATCTCTTTAGAATTGTTGATGTATTTTGTAAACAAAAATAATAAAGATACATTGATTTGTATATTATTTGAACTTGTCTTCATAATATACGATATTTTGTTTAACTTAATTGCATTTATCACATTTTTTGTTTAAAAGATTACATTTATTTCTCATACATGAGTTATCAATGTAGATGAAAGTATAAAATTATAGGGTTTGTATACGTGTAGAAAAGTGAGGGGTGATTTATGTAATTTTTCTAAAACTTAGTGGGTGTTAGTGTAATTTACTCTAGTCTTTTTGGTTGACACTCCTCATGTACTTAACTCCTAACAATCGGAGCTTTCATTGAGAATTGTGTCATGGAAAAGGACTACCTGTAGGTTGGATTAAGGTATATTACTGAACATTGATAGGTGAGTGAAGCCACCAAAAGATAAAATTCTACTACCATCAAGTCGGTATCGATAGAGTGAAAGCCGTCATAGACGTCAGCCCTTATAGGGGATGGCAATGTTAGGAGTCCCATAATGGGTAGCATAATAAACTCAATATGATACTTAAGTCAAGATGCTCTATCACCTAATACACTAGTCTTTCGGGTTGGCTATCCTTATATGCTTAGTCCTAACTCATTATTTAAAATAAAGTTTTTAAGAATTTCACATTTTAAATATTTTTTAATCTTACCTTAAGCATATTCTATTTTTAACTCATTATTATTTATTCTAATAACATTAATCAATTTCATTTTTTATTTAAATTAATACATTAAATCCATTGTTTAATGTTTTTTATTTAATATTAAAATAATGTTTTAGATAAGTTCATATTTTAATACTAACCCAAGTGTTTTTTATAAGACTATTTTGAGTTTATAGCTATGGTCCTTTGTAATGATCTTCCCAATCTACCATTCATATCAATTTCTATCATTATTTGTCGAACAGAAAATACATGTAGCAAAAATAACAATAATAATTTAATTAATAACAATAATTTGATTGTTTAGTTTTGAAGATTTTTATGGTTAGATTTGAGGGAAAAGTGCGTAAAATTCTCTTGAATTTTTTGTCTTTGTGAGTTCTCGACTTAAACTATTTTTTATTCTTAATTACCCTTTAAATTTTACATGTTCGTGAAATTAGTTTCTATAAATATTTTATTAAATTAGTCGAAGACAATAAGAAAATAGTTGCAATCAGAACTATAAGAATAATAGTGCAACAATGCAAATTAGTCAATGTTAATATTTGAAGAAAATCGTCATCAAAATACAAAAAAAATCATAAAGTTTAATATATTTTTATAGACTTTTCCGTATATTTTAAGAGAATTCCTTTATATCTATTATTTTAAGAGTAGATTAAAATGAGATTTCATTAGAAGAGTTAATGGGTATGCAAAAGAAGTGGTGATCTATTCAACACAAGTCTAAAGAAAAGTTAAAATAATAAAATAATCTACATATTTTAATATTTATTCTATATAATAATAATTAAAAGTTCTTTTAGAATATTCTAAAGATTTAAGTAGATTAACTTTGTCGTTTCGTCCAAACAGAAACATTATTTCTAAGTTATCATATATTCTAAATAATTATAAACTATATCGAAATCATAGTTTCTTCTTTTATTTTTCACACTTGCTTCTCCTTAATATCTATTTATTATACTTTAGCAGCTAGTATCCCATGTATTGTGTATGAATTCTTAAATTTACCGTGCTTTATAAAAATTATAATAGATTTATTGATCTTAATAAATTTAAGTTTTAACTATAAAATATAATTCCACTTATTAATATAAAAAAATTACGTTGTTGTGTGAGACCACATTTTTTTTAAGATATAGCACTTTTGTTTTATAAAATAAATGGTTAATTACTTGAATTTTTACGTGATTAAATTAGCAAACAACACTAAGTCTTTTTTTTTATTTGCACTTAATAATTGACATAGAAGCTATTTATCATACACTGTATCATACATTATAAATTAACGAGGGCTAGAACACATTTATTTAAAATTTTAATTATTTCTTATTACATATTAAAAAATTAATTTTAATTATTTTTAAATTATTTCTTACACTGTATTCTTTGAAGTATTCATTGTTCTATTATAAAAAACTTAAAATGGGTCAAACTATTATCATTTATTTTCGAGACATGTATATAATATCAGGATTTAATATTTATATTCTGATAGTGTAAGTGTTTTTTATACTGTCAGTAAATCATGCATTATTTATATGTTAATCATCTTTGACCCTCAAACAAAAGTAATACAAGTCAATGGTGGATGGTGTGCTGACAACATAAAAAACTTTACACTAACGGTGCACTGATTTTAAACTCATAATATAATATAATATTTGATATTACTAAGGGTTTCTCACCACTTTTTAGGTAATGAACTAATCATAGATGCCCCTCCCAACAAATGTTGTTCCTAGTAATTAAACCATTAACCTTGGGGATCCAATTGGATCATACACTATTAAACTAACGCCTATTAGTTATTATAATATAATATAAGATATTATAAGATCATACAAATATAGATAGAAAGTAGCAAATCAATTTATTGAATGGCAAAACAATTATGTAGAATAAGTAGAAAATAAAAATAAGGGCCTAAATATTCCTTAAGAGCTTACGCGCGAAAATTACGAATTCAACTCGTAATCAGAATTAGTTCACTTCTCCTTTGATGATTATATCTCTTTTTGGTGCATCACTAATTTTGATTAACAAAAGTTAATTTTTACTGAATTATTTTATTTTTTTAATCATTATCATCAATTTTTGTATCTATTCACAAAAGGAATTTATATAATGTAGGAATGCTTTCTTTGATTTATCATTAATACACAAAAATCTTACCAATTTCGAATTGTTTTATTTATGTATGATGAACACATGAATTTCACGCTCAAGTGCTAGCATAAAATATTATATTCTTTCTATAAATATTACATATATACCAATAATATGAGTATATGTTTACATTCATTTAACCTTATAAAACTATTCTGTCATCAAACAAAAATAAGAATGAAATAATTAATGAATTTTTTCTATATAGATGCATTTAGTCTAAAACACAAAAAGGTGACTTAATAAGATAAGATGTAATATAAACTTCATTCCCAAAAGAGTATAAATTGAGAACCATTCTCTACCATTTCTTGTATCTCTCATAGCCTATCTTTCCTTAAGCCTCCATTTTCATTGAGCCATGTCTAACTCAATCCCCAGCTCTAGTAACCCAATCCCTAGCTCTAGTAGCCCAAAGAAGAACAAGGGTCGTAGAAGGATTGAGATGAAAAGGATAGCCAAAGACAACAACCTACAAGTCACATTCTCCAAACGTCGCACTAGGCTAATCAAGAAAGTGGCGAGCTTTACACTCTTTGTGATGCAAAAGTTGGGCTAGTTATCTTTTCTCCTGCAAACAAGGCTTTCTTCTTTGGTGACCCTAGTATTGATGATGTCATAGACTGCTATCAAATGAGGGACCAACCACTGAACCTGGGGAACATGCAATATCTTGAGGCTCACAGAAATGCTAATGTTCAGGAGCTTAATGATAAGATTAATCAGATCATTGAAGATCTTGAGATTGAGAAGAAGTGCAGTGAAGAGTTGGCTAAACAAAGGAAAGAGGCACAAGAACGTTTCTGGTGGGCTGCTCCAATTGAAGAGATCAATGGAGAACGACTTGATTAATTGAAGTCAGCTCTTGAGAATCTGAAGAAGAATGTGCTTGGTGTTGTTGAAAGGCAGAATATTGCTGAGGGTGCTGCTACTGCTGCTGCTGCTGCTATCCCACCTCCTCCTCACTTTTTTATAGGTGGTGCAACTTCTTCAAACAACCCTTTTCCACCACCACCTCATCCCCCAACTCAGGATTTCAGGTGCAGTCGCCACCGCCACCTCAGTAGTTTCCTGTGAATCCACAACCACCACCTCAACAGTTTATGCATCCACAACCACCACCTCAACAGTTTATTCAGCCACAACCACTAGCTCAGCACTTTCCGATGTAACCACCACCACATATGATTCAGAACCATTCCATGATGCTGCCAAATAATCTGTTCAAGGGAGGCATGATGAATCACCCTGCCTTCAATAATAATAATATGGGAGGATATGGACCTGCAAGTGGATTCTTTTGATCCATTTCAATCCAAATCCACCCGAATCCAAATCTTCTTTACTAAATTTTGTTTATGCTTGTATACCAACCCAATGATGTTTTGCTAGCTACTTAAATGTGTCAGTATGACAATCAATGAGAAATAAAATGAGGTGTGCTATTTATTACTAGGCAAAATCTTATTAGGTTAGTATAGAGGCATAAAAAACTTTTGGTATAGAAAATTTGGGTTCAAAATATGCCCTCTCTTTCTTTTCAACAATTTACTGTATTTCAATTTCTATATTAACTAGTTTCATAGTTGGGACTGATGAGGGTTTGGATTTTCATTATGTTTTTTGTCTTGTATATTTATGGCATGTCTGTCATAATCTTTGTCGTTTTATACTTCTGAATGTATTATCAAATAAAGGGCATATTTCTTATTAATATTTCAAGATCTCTTTCAATAGTATATATTATGATAACATGTTTAGGGTGAAAGTGCAAAGTGTCATAGATAGCACTAGCAATGTTTTGCCTATGTTTTGATGAAGACAAGGTTTTATTAAAGCTTGAAGATGACTCAACTATCAACATGCCTAGAGCTCATTGGTCATATGTAGACTAGGAAATATAAATAGAGTCATTATTCTAAGTAGTCTGGGATGTGTGCCTTAGTAAGTGAGTATAGGTGAGGTGAACCTAGGTGCAAGTCTCTCAAGCCATTTTAATTGTCATATCACATCTATGAGACATATCATCTAGTTAATTGTATGTTCATGCATTAGTCATACATGTTATATGTGCATATTAGGCATAATATAATTGTTAAAACATGTATAGGAGTTAAGCATAACATATGAGAAGTTTACCTTTTGAACCACATGTTTTAATATGTTGGTTAATCGATTAACATGGTGACATAATCGATTAACTCAATCGTTTTTTGTTATATCAGTGTTTCTGTTACAACTAGTTTTTATTTCAATTATGTCGCACTAGTTAATCGATTAACGTGTTACCTTAATCAATAAACAAGTCTGTTTTGTGTTATAACTGATTTCTAATTTAACTACTTAACTGATGGCAACGAATTCAACTATCAAAACTGCCTTGTATAAGTTGAGGCAACTTCCAGAAAAATGTACCATTGCATTCCAATGTATAGGATTGATTTAGAGAGCATATTTCGTTTTGCATTTTGTTTTTTGCAAGAGAGATTTGCATATGTGAGGAAGAGAGATTAACATGCCTTTTTGATTCTTTGATTTGCATACTGTTTTTCATATGCTTAGTCTCATCCTTATCTTTCTCACATGTTCATGCATTATTTGTAAAGATTCTTAGAGAGATATATTGATTATTGTTTTTTATTAACTCACATGTATTGGATGCCTTGAGTAAATTGTGAGTGGGTTAGTCTTAATGTCTTTCATTGTAATATTTCAAGCATTATTATGCTTATAATACCTTACTATTGTAATTTGTTTTTGTGTGTATTGGATTTATCTCTTGGTGTCTTACCACCACAGATATAGGGATTCTTCACCAAGACTAGGAGGTCTTGATTTGAGAACAAGAATATTGTCTGAGGCTGTTTCGCGAGAAAGGTTTTATCAGGCGATAGATAGAGTCAAACGAAGGGATAGGTGTTCTAGATTTCAAGAAAGAAGCATCCTATGTTTTGTAAATTGAATTGGTGTATGTGATTATACGTATATTCAATATTGTGACGAAGAAAATCTCCCAAGATCAGAAGGGGAGGCCTAGATGTAGTTTGCAGTGGACCGCAAACGAACCACGATAAAAATCTATCTTTCCACGCCGTTCTCTCCTTAAATCTTCTTTACTTTTCTTGCTGTTTCAATTCGAGTTAATAGCTGATATTTTGCATAACTGTACCATGCCATATACTTGTTAACTGTGCAATTTGCTGCTCTAATCATTATGTTATGTGTGTGTGTTAATCGATTAAGACCAACTGATAATCGATTAACTAGGTTGTTTTCATAATTGGGTTTTGGTGCGAGAAACGGTGATTCATAACCGCTACACCTATTCAACCCTCCCCCCTTCTAGGTGTTTATAGGCCACTGATACCTAACAGTAGTATGGTTGATCTCCTTTATGTGAATGTGTAGGTTTTCCGTCTCTGAACTCTTCAAAACTAAATACAAAAAAATCAATCAGTGATTTGCAAGTTAAGTCATTTACCTGCTAACTCTAAGGTAAGGACATCATTTTAATCCATTCTATGAACATCCGCTTTATAGAGGCTACTGATTCGGACATTTGGGAATCTGTAATCAATGGTCCGTTCGTCCCACTTCACTTAGTGGATGGCGAACCAAAAAAGAAAAGCCAAAAAGCTTATGGAACGATGAGGCGCGCAAGAAGGTTCAGTTCAACCTTCGCGCCAAAAATATAATTACCTCGGCCCTATGTTACGATGAATTCTTTCAGGTATCTCAATGTCAAAGTGCCAAGGAAACGTGGGACACTTCACAAGTAACTCACAAAGGCACTACCAAGGTCAAGTGTGCCAGGCTGAATGCGCTGACACATGAATACGAATTATTTTGTATGTTACCGAGTGAATCAACTGGTGACATGCAAAAGCGATTCACTCACATTATTAATCATCTTATTGCTCTAGATAAAAATTTTACCAGAGGAGAATTCACTAATAAGGTTTTACGCTGTCTTGACAAGAGATGGAAACCTAAAGTGATGATAATCATGGAGTCCAAGGATCTAGATTCCATGCCTTTGGTAACACTGTTCTGAAAGCTTCAAGAGCATGAGATGGAGCTTGGACGTCTGACCATGCATGAGGAGTCTGATCGAAAAAATAAAGGAATACCTCTTAAAGCTACAACATCACAACCAACTGAAGAGATGGACAATGACGACTCTGACTCAGACATTGATGAAGAAACGCTAAACCTTCTTGTGCGAAAATTTGGAAAATTTCTAAAGAAGAAAGGAGGTTTCAAGCGATTTCAAAAGAAAGAAGCGCAAAAATCAACTAAGAAAGGCCAGAATAAGGAGTGCTTCACTTGCCATGAATGTGGTAAGCCGGGTCACATGAAGTTCCAGTGTCCCACTTACATGAAGAGAGTTGATTCAGAGAAGAGTACTCCCCGGGAATTCAAATCGAAAAAGGCATACATTGTTTGGGATGTACCGGAGGAAGAAACAATATCAAGCACCTCGGATGAAGAGGAGATCGCCAAGCTATGCCTAATGACCATAACAGATGACGCTTGCGGATCAGATAGTAAGGATGCTACAAATGAGGTATATTCTGACACATCATTCTCTTCTGATGATTCTCCCTCATATGATGTTTTATATGATGCTTATGTCGAGATGCATGAAAAGAAATTAGCAAAAATTAGTGATGATAGAAAAAGAATAATTTTGCAAAATGATCAGAAAATAATTCAACTACAAAACGAATTAGATGAGCTAAAATTTGAAAATGAAACTTTAGATCTAATTTTTTCTTGTACTTCATGCGACTGCTCTAAAAATAATTTATGTCAAACAACTACTTGTGAGTCTTGCGAGGACTTGAAAAACGAGAATTTTAAACTAAATGAAAAACTCGCAAAACTTACAAATAGTCAACACCAATTAGATACCTTCCTTAGTAAAACGAGAAACATTGGTGACCACACTAGATTAGGGTATGTTCCCCCATCCCATAGGAATAGACCATATAGGGGACCTCTAACTCGTCCAAATAAAAAGTCTAATAAAAAAATAGAGTTCCTACATGCTTCTACTGTAGCACACATGGCCACACCTCTCATTCCTACTACATCAGGAAATATGGGAGACCCAGTGGTGGTTACGGTTGGGTAAGAAAGGGAGATAACTCCCTGGTTACTAACAGAAAAGGACCCAACATAATTGGGGTACCTGAAACTAGCAGGTGACCTATTTTGCAGGTATGTCTACAAATACATGGGCAACATTGATATCTTGACAGCGGATGTTCGAGACATATGACTGGAGACAAGTTAAAATTCCTAGACTTGTCATTAAAAGAAAAAGGTTTCGTCACTTATGGAGACAACAACAAAGGAAGAATCTTAGGCACCAGAAAGATTGGCAACTCAATCCATGCCACAATCGAGAACGTTCTATATGTAGAAGGTTTGGAACATAATCTGTTGAGCATCATCCAACTATGCGACAAAGGTACTCGTGTGTCATTTGATTCTGATTGTTGTATAATTCGTGACGTATTATCTAAGAATATAAAGTTTGTTGGATATCGTGTAAATAATATTTATATGGTTAATCTAGAGGATGTCATTTCCTTATTTTCAAAATGTTCTATTTCAAAAGAAGATGACATCTGACTTTGGCATAGACGAGTCGCTCACATTCATGTGAAGCATTTAGAAAAATTATCTAAACATAATTTGGTTATCGGTATACTAAAACTCAATTTTAAAACTCAGGATTCTTGTGACATGTGTCAAAAATGTAAAAAAGAAAAGAATTCCTTCAATAAAAAGAATGCGATATCCACTACTAGACCTTTGGAGCTTCTCCATATGGACTTGTTTGGATCGTCGCAAACTATGATTTTTGGTGGAAGTTATTACGCTTTGGTAATAGTTGATGATTTTTCTAGATTCACATGGACTTTGTTTTTAGCATCAAAGAGCGATGCATATAAATCTTTTAAGTCTAGCCAAACAAATTCAAAACCAGACTAACCTGAAAATTATTTACATACGATCCGACCACGACGGAGAATTTGAAAATCATAAATTTAATAAGTTTTGTAATAAGCATGACATCATGCACCAGTTCTTAGCTCCCTGTACCCCTCAACAAAATGGAGTTGTTGAGAGGAAAAATAGAGTTCTAGAGGAACTCGCGAGGACCATTCTAAATGAGAGCAAGGCTCCAAAATATTTACGGACTGATGAAGTTCACACTGCCTGTTATGTAATGAATCGAATACTACTTACACCTACTTTTTCGAAAACACCTTATGAAATTCTTAAAGGTCGAAAACCGAATATTGCTCATATTCATGCATTCGGGTGCAAATGTTTTATTTTAAATAATGGAAAAAGGTCTTTACGAAAATTTGACTCGAAGGCTGATGAGGGCATATTCTTAGGATATTCGTTACATAGTAAGGACTTTCGTGTGTTTAATAAATATACCATGCAAGTAGAAGAATCTATTCATGTTCACTTTGACGAATCTTCTCCAAAAGAGAAGAGAAAGGTCTTTTCTGATGACATTTCAGGTACACTAGAAGAAGTTCAATCATAGGACATGAATCAAATCAAACAAGAAGATGATGAGCAAATAGTAGAAGAAGAACATCAGGACATGCCTATTGCATGGAAAACCAAAAAGGATCATCCACTCGATAAGGTGTTAGGTGACATATCTACGGGGGTGGTAACCCGTAGTTCTTTACATAATTTCTGTAATTTTGTTACATTCGTATCTCAAATAGAGCCAAAGACCATCGATGAAGGCATCAAGGATTTATACTCGGGTATAGCTATGCAAGAAGAGCTAAACCAGTTTGAGCGTAATAATGTGTGGAACATCCTGTAATTGGCACCAGATGGGTCTTTCGTAACAAGCTAGATGAATCTGGCTTGATAATTATAAAAAAGGCTCGCTTAGTGGCCAAAGGCTACTGTTGAAAGATATTTTTGAGAGGAGGATGGTTTTCCCCTCTCAACAAATCGTCCCCGGCAGCAGCGCCAATTTGTTGAAAGCGGAAATTTCTCTTCTTTTTGGTGTTTTCTTTTATTTGGTTAAGTAAGTGAACTCGGTTTTGTTCTTTGTTCGCCATCTCGGCTTTTTTAAAATAAATTCCAACACCGGTATAATGGTTTCAAGAATATTCCAGTTACAACTTACTTCTAATAATCATGTAAATAAGTTGTTCCTTCTTTGCCCCATCTCGGCTTTGTTAGAATAAATTCTAAGGCCTGTACAATGGTATCAAAGCAATCCCCTATTACATAATTATTAAGTATCTTTGAATACCATCTCGGTTTTGTGGAATAAATTCCAAGACCGGTTTAATGGTATTCTAATGTACAAAAGTGATGAATAGTTAGTAGTTAGAAACAAATAAATAAATAACAAAAGAATAATATAGTTAAGTGACCTTTATTTATTTACTCCCTTTCGAGTTCCTTTTATTAACAAACAAAACTTCTTCCTTAAGGAATGTTGGTATTAAAGAATAAATAAATTGCAGAATGTAAATAACAAAAAATAAAAGTTAGTAAGTTAGTTTCATCATTATTGTATATTAAAAGGTGTTTCAACAAATAAATTTATTGATAACACTTTACTATTTTAGAATTTACACCTCTTTCAAGATTCAATTGTAGTATAATATAGGGTTATGTCGAACCACAAGTAATTGCCTAATAGAATGAATCATATGAATATGTCAATGCACAAACAATGAGTAAATATATTTTGGTGGTTTTGATTGGATTTGCATATGAACAATTAAGAAGAAACATAAACTAAGTATTAACAAATTCTTGAGGAGACAAAATCATTTTGAATGAAGAAAGCATTACTCAACTTCTTATGTATTTGAACTACTTAGACAAGTTCTTATGTTTTAATTTGATTAACTCCAAACACCAAGGTGTAAAATCCTCCTTTTAGTGTATATCCTAAAATGGTAGAATGATGACCACTTATATTTATTACTAAATAATATTACGCCCAGAAAGAGACTAGGTTGTCACACCCTAATCTTGGCTACTCTAATATTGAAGTAGTAATGAATATAAGATCTTAAGAAAAGTATGCTTAACTTGGCAAATAAACTAAGTAGTACAACTACTTCTTAGTTTATTTGTTAAGTGTTTGAGACAAGTAATTTTTATGACTTGAAATCAGTTTTTAGGTGATCAATCTAAAAAGAGCATTAAGAACTTCTCAAACAAATAAAATTAACCAAAGCACGAACTTGAATGATTAAAAATAAAAGAAGAAGTAGAAATACATAACCAACATTCAAATGATATTGTTAGGATCATGAGCCATCCATCCAAGGATTGGATGGTTTAAGTTCCAAATGAGATTACAAAATTGATTTATACCTATCATTTGCCTTCTCCTTTCTCCTCTTGAATTATAAACTAAAAACAATAAAACTTACTTAAAAAGAACTTCTATGAACAAAGAACAAGAAGAGAGAATTGTGTTTCCAGGGAAGAAGATTTTCAAGGCAAGATGATATGATATGAAGTCTTTTTTGTTCGAATGAGATGCCTCCTACTTATAGATTTTTCCTCACACCGCTGAGCTGCTTGTTTGCACTGCTTAGTAGCTGACCAAACCCTTCAGCATGGGTTTGGTCACTTGGTCAAGCAGCTTTTCACATCCTTAAGCTTGACTCATCCAAGCTAGTTGTGAGCTATGGGACCGGCTATGGTGAGATACTCTGAAAAGCCTATGGTGAGCTACATGAAGTGAGGTCATTCATGACTTTATGGTTGCTTGATGGCCAAGTCAAGTCTGGGTGCACACCGCTGAGCACACATGTGGCACCGCTAAGCTGCTTGTTGACAAGCTTTGACCGTGCTGACTGAGACGTGGCTTGGTGCTTGCTGACCTGGTCAGGTAATTGGTTCACTGCTGAGCATAGATGTGGCACCGCTGAGCTGCTGCTTGAGCAGCTTGGGCGTGTGCCAGGCTTGTGTCTGACCGTGCCAAGCTTGTGTTATGACTGTGTCAGGATCTGTCTGATGCTCGACTGAGTGGTCAAGCAGGTCCGCTCAGCTGCTTGCTTGAGCAGCTTGGTCTGTGCCGGGTTAGTGTCTAGGTCAGCTGAGCGTAGCTTAGTCCATGTTGAGCTTCCTGCTTGAGCACCTTGAGTTTGACTTCTTTTTCTACTTGGACCATGAGTCTTTATTCTCTTTTCTTTTTCTTTCTAAATCCTACAAAACACATAAAAAATAAATACAAAAACAAATATACAAGATTGTGATATTTTATCCAAAAAGTATTGTTTTTAAGTTGGTTTTTCTCAATTATGCTTAAGATAAGTGCCATAAAAGTGTATGAAATTTAGGTATGTTTGGCCCTTATCTGCTACAACGAGGAGGAGGGCATCGACTATGATGAGGCCTACGCTCCTGTAGCCAGACTTGAGGCCATTAGGATGCTATTGTCCTTCGCATCGATCATGAACTTTAAGCTCTTCCAAATGGATGTTTAGGCCCTCGATGGCCTAAAGCAGGCTCCCAAAGCCTGATACGATAGATTGAGTTCGTTCCTACTCGAAAAAGGGTTCGAAAGAGGCTTGGTCGACACCACTCTCTTTATCCGTAGATTAGATAATCATGTTTTACTTGTTCAAATATATGTTGATGATATTATCTTCGAATCTACTAATGATATCCTTTGTGAATTTTGACACATAATGCTTCAAACAAGGAATAAATGATTTTGTTTATCAAAAATGTGTAACAATTTACCTAAGCAAATATTTTTCTAACCAAAAAGTGTTTTTTGCACACAAGTTCAAAATTGGAACTTTTTAGAGGGCAAGTGTTTCACTCAATTTTTCAATCATTTGTTTTTAATAATTTCAACTTGTTATATGTCTCACCTATTCTCTTAAATTGCATAAATAATCAAAGATCACTAAGGTATTTCTTTTGGTTGTAATGAGGCTTGGTTTGGATAATGGTTTTTCTATATATTCAATGCTAAGTTAAAAAGAGAGCATTTTTGAAAATTTTCTCAATGAAGCAATTTAGTCTTCTTTTCTCCATTATTTTACCCAACCTCTTTAACTTTTGAACCTTGGCTTCTATTTTTCTCAATTCTCAATATCTTTTTGTTTTCTTTTTCATTTGTAAAGAGGTTGAGTTTTTTTCTAAGAAGCAAAGTCCACCAATTTTTCCTCCCCAACTTAATTCTTTCAAACTATTCTTTTAAAATTTAATGCTCTCTTTAGAATATTGTTTTTTTTTTCAAATTCGGTTTCATGGGATAGTTTGAAAAATTAATTCATTTTTTTGGCTCAAAGGGGCTTATCAAAGGATGATCCTAATTGGGTTTGGACTTTTTGGCTTTTGGTTCAACTAATGAAGGAACATGCCTTGATCATTTCTTATCATTTTTATGCACGTGTGTTTGGCTCACTCCCTCACTTGGTTTGGTTTACACTTTTTTGATTTAAAAGATGTTTGCAAAGATCTTGTTACACAAAATTGAATTTTCAATTTGCAAAAATTTCAAGTTATGACATTATATGATGTTTTCACAAAAGTT
>NW_017727734.1:408282-412211 GCF_001865875.1 Lupinus angustifolius | reverse complement strand
CAAAGCTTAATTCAAAGTATGCTTATAATTTTATAATCATGTGATCATGTTTTAAGAATTTTGTTTAGCCATTTTGATTTCGGTTTTGAACAATCAAATTTACGTTTTACATATTTACACAATCTAAACAATTTTTTTTTAAATTGCGTCAAGTTCTTGTCCCCCCTTTTTAAATGAAGGCGTAGCCTTCAAAAATTTTGGGACTTACTTGATGTGATTTAAAAATTGCTTTGTTTTCAAAAAAATGCTAACAAAAGACAATCTACTTAACTTCAAATTGATCATAACATTGATTAAAGTATAATGACATAAAGAAATGCAACATATCATGGAAATTGAAATTTAGGGAAAGAGAAAACCGGAAAAAGCTTTTCTATTCTTCATCAACTTCCTTCTCTTCTTCTTCACTTGTGTCTCGGGACCTTCCCTCGGGCAACTTGGTTTTTGCCACAAATTCTTCATAAGATCCTCCTTTGAAATTGTGCTTCTTACCAAAAATGCTATGCAACCTCTTATAAATGCCCTTAATCACACGGTAGCATGCCTTTTGTTGCAAGTTTTGCATTTGTTGTTCCCTCATTATGGCATCTACTTTAGAACTCATGGTCCTTCCATAGCTAACTGGTTGCTTTGGGACTAAGTCACCATACTTCTTTCTAAGCTCGGTTTGAGCTTGTGAGAGAGTTTTTTCTTTTCAATTTTTAGTGACATAAACAACATTGATTTCGGACTTGAGGGCCATCATTGATAATCCTGTCTGCTATTGGCTGCAAATGAGTAGCTTTTGGTTTACCTTTGAACATAGGGACCCCAAGATAATTGAAAGGCAGGCTTCCAGCTCCAAAACCCAACCATGAAGTTAACTTTCCAATTTTTCTAGCATTAGCCTGAGTAGAGTAGAACTTACACTTACTGAGATTGAGACATTGACCCGAAACTTTGGCATAGTCATTGAATAAGTCCTTGACTGCTAACAATTCTCTCTTGATTCCTCTGCTGAAGACCAGGATGTCATCAGCATAAAGAACATGACTAGGGGTTGCAATTCTAGGTCCAGCAATTGTTCTAAATTTCCCCTTATCCAACAACTTAGTGAGCCCTCTGCTTATCACTTCTTCAGCCAAACTGAAAAGAAGAGGGGAGAGGGGGTCCCCTTGCCTAACACCTCTCTTGCAGCTAAAGTACCCAACAGAGTGACCATTCACAGAGATAGAGAGTTTAGCAGATTTTAGGATAACTTCAATCTAGAGAATGAAAGAGTTAGCAAACCCAAAGGCCTTAAGAGTGTCCATAAGGAACCTCCAATCAATAGTATAAAAGGCTTTCTGACATCAAGCTTGATTGCTAAATTTCCACCAAGAGTTTTGTGATCAAGGAGATTAATTGCCTCTGAAGCTATACATATGCAATCATGTACGTGCCTATCTTTGATGAAGCCTCTTTGGTACTGAGATATAATTGTATGAGCAATTTTAGCAACCCTGTCAGCCAAGACTTTGGTGATTATTTTAAATTGGAAATTTGCTAAAGCAATTGGCCTAAAATCCTCAATTTTATCCTCCGAAGGGAATTTAGGAATTAGAACAAGGTTATTAGAGTTGAGATTAGGAAATATCCAACCCTGAGTAAAAAACTGCTTCACAGATTGAGACACATCAGGCCCAACTATGTCCCAAAACTCCTGAAAGAAGCAACCACCAAACGCATCAAGGCCAGGAGCACCCTCTCCATTCATAGCAAACACAACATCCTTGATCTCATCTTCCAAAGGAATCTTAGAAAGCATAGTCTTGTCCTCCTCAGTAACCAACTTAGGAATCACATAGTCAATGAGGTTGCTAGACTGAGTTACATTTTCAGAAGCATACAAATTTAGGAAGTAGTCCAGAACATGATTATCAATATCCTGTCTATGGAGCAGAGTCTCATCTCCCTGTCTAAGAATGCACATAGACTTGGTTGCATGCCTGATCTTAGCAATGTTATGGAAGAAGGCTGTATTTCTATCACCACTGACTTGCCAATTCAATCTGGACTTCTCTTTCCAGAACTCCTCCTCAACAATTAAAGCAACTAGCAAGTCTTTTTTAGCCTGGTCCTCTTGAGTCATGAGAGTGTCAGATTGACCCTCATTGATAATTCTAAGCTGCAAACCCTCAAGTTGAGAGAAAGCCTCCTTAACCTTGATGTGAATATTTCCAAACACTTCTTTGTTCCAAACTTTTAGGATGGCCTTGAGGCCTTTAAGCTTGTTAGACAGGATAAACATGGGACACCCCACCACCCTATTAGCCCAGTGAGACTCAATCACCCCTCTGAGGCTCTCATGCTTCAACAAAATTTTATGGAACCTGAACTGAGATTGGAATCTAGCAGCTTCATTGTAGAAACCAAACATAATAGGGTGGTGATCAAAGGCAGATCTAGGCAAAGTGCAACAATAACTTTGTTGCCAAATAGTCATCCAATTATCATTGCACATTGATCTGTCCAGCCTTCTTTCAGTATGAGCCAAGCCTCTTCTTCTATTAGTCCAAGTGAATTCTGCTCACCTGGTTAGGATATGATGCAAGTTGCCATCCTCAGAGAATTTCTTAAAGTCCTCACAAGCAATTCTATTAGGCAAGTAAGAACCTTTGCATTCATTGGCTCCCAGAACAGAGTTAAAGTCCCCAATGCAACACCAAGGCCCCTGATTTGCAGAAATTTGAGACAAGATCTCAGACCAAAGAGCCCTTCTCATTATGTAATTTGTGTGAGCATACACTGCACAAATGAAAGCCAATTGATTATCCTGCATTAAGGAAATGGATATTTGTTGAGATGTGTTGGAGATGACTTGAGGATTGATACCATCACGACAAGCACCCCATATATTAGGAAGCAAGCTACCCTTATCATTCTCAATAAAAGGCTTCAACTTTAAAGCAGACCAAATGTTATTCAAGGGAACCATGGGCTCAGAAATGAAAACAACATCTGGCTTATTGATAGAGCATAGCTTTTTGAAGACTAATCTAGTTTTGGGATTCCCCATTACCCTACTGTTCCAGTAGATCACCTTCATTTGGAAACATTTAGGTAGCCACCCCTACGGGTAAAATGAACCTTTTCCAGGCTTTGCTTCTGTCTCAATTTTTTCTTTTGAGATTTTGACAACTTTTGTGTATGTCCCCTCCTTAGCTGTGGTTTTAGCTGTGTTGCTATCCTCCAATTCCTCATTGATGTCCTCCTCCTCATCTGCACATAGCCTCCCAACAATTCTAATTTCTTTTGCTGCCAAGGCATTGTTTATCTGACCATGTTCTTGAACTATGTAGCTTTCCTCCAGAATGAGTTGAATGCTACAATGGACCTCATTCTCCAGAGATTCCTCCACTCTTGTGTCCCTAGAATCACTATCTGAGGAGCTCTGAGGGTCACAAGCCTCCTCATTCAGGGGAGTACCCTCCTTTTGGGCTTGCTGGGGTTGAAGATTAACATTGTTCTCAAACTCCAATCAAATAACCAGGTCATTTTCCGGAGTGTCCTTTGCCACCTCCTTCATCTTATCAAGCTCAAAGCTATTGCTGCTCACTTTACGACCATTGCTAGGAACAGGGCCCTTGTCAGGGATTGTCTTAGGATTTTTCCTAGCGAATTTTCTTTCTTGAACCTTGGAAGATCCACTCCTGCTTCCTTATTCTGAAAGTGTGCATGTCAAGAGGAACACTTTGGAAAGCTCTCTTTATATGTCATGGTTTTGATGAGGACAACTTGTGCTAATAAGAGCTTGAAGATCACCAACAAATCAACATGCTTAAGTCTTTAATTGGTACTAGGCTTAGACTAGAATCTAGTTTAAGTTGAGGCAAGGCTTAGGGAACCTAATACATGTCTCATATGCATAAATCTTTTAAATCATTTCACCTTTGAGATATGTCATTCAT
>NW_017727734.1:407758-408182 GCF_001865875.1 Lupinus angustifolius | reverse complement strand
GGCTATTTCTGTTGTCTACTCAAGCGCATTTGTTCAATTTACCCAAAAATAAAACAGGTTAATTGTTAAATACCAAATTAATTCATTAACTTCGTTTTATGCTTAACTCATATCTCTGCCTCACTTTTTGACATGGGTTATCTTTTTGATAATGTCAAAAGGGGGAGAAACGTTGTTTTGTTGTTTTTGATTGTGAAGGTTGATAGTAATAACAGCTTCCGAAATACTTGCGCATCATATCAATCATGCCAACACAATCTTCAAGCTAATTCATCAAACAATTGTTATTACAGTTGATATAGTGTTTGTAGTGTTTGTCCTCATCAAAAAGGGGGATATTGAAAGTGTGCATGTCAAGAGGAACACTTTAGAAAGCTCTCTTTATATGTCATGGTTTTGATGAGGACAACTTGTGCTTATAAGA
>NW_017727734.1:407422-407658 GCF_001865875.1 Lupinus angustifolius | reverse complement strand
TGCATCACATAAATACATGTATAGGTGCATTCTAGGCATAAACTAAGTGTTAAACATGTATGAATTAAGTGCATAACGTATTTGAGTTTTTGTATTTAAAAATACATATGAAAATATGTTGTTAATCGATTAAGGCATACGTTAATCGATTAACCTAACTGTTTGAAAATCTGTTGAAACTGAAAAACTTGGAAAAAAGATTCAGTTACGTTTTTTAACAACGTTAATTGATTAAC
>NW_017727734.1:406559-407322 GCF_001865875.1 Lupinus angustifolius | reverse complement strand
CTATACTGTTAATACTCTGATGATTCTGTAAGCTCTGTGTGTTAATTTCATCATCGGTTAATTGTCGTGCAAGTCATCGAATCTTCCTCAGCTTACTGTTTCTGTTTTAATCGATTAAATCAAATCCGTTAATCGATTATCCATATTCTTTTAATCGATTAAATAGGGGTGATTCACCATTAAGTGTTGAGTTTCGAAAAGCGGATATTCTAACCGCTACACCTATTCAACCCCCCCTTCTAGGTCTATTGTAACCACTGATAACTAACACTCATCATATCCTCGTGCTCATCCTCATCCTATCCTCATCCTCATCCACATCCTCATCCTATCCTCGTCCTCATAGTCATCCTCATCCTCTTCCTCATCCTATCTTCGTCCTGATCCTCATCCTATCCTCGTCCTCATCCTCATCCTCTTCCTCATCCTATCCTCTTCCTCATCCTCATCCTATCCTCGTCCTCATCCTCATCCTATCCTCGTCCTCATCCTCATCAGATCCTCATCTTCTTCCTCATCGTATCCTCATCCACGTCCTCATCCTATCCTCATCCTAATCCTCTTCCTCATCCTATCCTCGTCCACATCCTCATCCTATCCTCACCCTTATCCTTATCCTATCCTCATCCTCATCGTCATCCTATCCTCATCATCATCCTATCCTCATCCTCATCCTCTTCCTCATCCTCATCCTCTTCCTCATCCTCATCCTCATCCTCATCCTCATCCTCATCCTCATCCTCATCCTCATCCTCATCCTCAT
>NW_017727734.1:404950-406459 GCF_001865875.1 Lupinus angustifolius | reverse complement strand
TCCTCCTGCTCATCCTCATCCTATCCTCATCCTCTTCCTCATCCTATCCTCGTCCTCATCCTCATCCTATATTCATCCTCATCCTCTTCCTCATCCAATCCTCCTTCTCATCCTATGCTCGTCCTCATCCTCACCCTCATCCTGTCCTCATCCTATCCTCTTCCTCATCCTATCCTCATCCCCATCTTCTTCCTCTTCCTCATCCTCATCCTATCCTCATCCTCATCCTCTTCCTCATCCTCATCCTATCCTTGTCCTCATCCTCATCCTATCCACGTCCTCATCCTCATCCTATCCTCCTCCTCCTGGACCTCCTCATCCTCATCCTATCCTCCTCCTCATCCTCATCCTCATCCTATTCCCATCCTCTTCCTCATCCTATCCTCGTCCTCATCCTCATCCTATCCTCATCCTCATCCTCTTCCTCATCCAATCCTCATCCTCCACCTATGCTCATCCTCATCCTCACCCTCATCCTATTCTCATCCAATCCTTTTCCTCATCCTATCCTCTCCCTCATCCTATCCCCATCCTATCCACGTCCTCATCCTCATCCTCATCCTATCCTCCTCATCCTCATCCTATCCTCCTCCCCATCCTCATCCCATCCTCATCCTCTTCCTCATCCTCTTCCTCATCCTATCCTCGTCCTCTTCCTCACCCTATCCTCATCCTCATCCAATCCTCGTCCTCTTCGTCATCCTATCCTCGTCCTTAACCTCATCCTATCCTCATACTCATCCTATCATCGTCCTCTTCCTATCCTCATCCTCATCCTTTCCACGTTCTCATCCTATCCACATCCTCATCCGCATCCTATCATCCTCCTCCTCATACTCATCCTAACCTCATCCTCATCCTCTTCCTCATCCTATCCTCATCCTCATCCTATCCATGTCCTCATCCTCATCCTCCTCATCCTCTTCCTCATACTCACCCTATCCTCATCCTCATCCTCATCCTCATCCTATCATCATCCTCTTCCTCATCCTATCCTCGTGCTCATCATATCCTCATCCTTTCCACGTCCTTATCCTCATCCTATCCACGTGCTCATCTTCATCATATACTCCTCCTCATCCTCATCCTCGTCCTATCATCATCATCATCCTCGTCCTCATCATATCCTCCTCCTCTTCCTCATCCTATCCTCATCCTCTTCCTCATCCACTTCCTTATCCTATCCTCATCCTCTTCCATATACTCATCCTATCCTCGTCCTCATCCTTATCATGTCCTCATCATCTTCCTCATCGTCATCCTCATCCTATCATCATCCTCATCCTCATCCTACCCTCGTCCTCATCCTCATCCTAATCCTCATCCTCATCCTCTTCCTCATCCTATCTTCATCCTCATCCTCATCCTCATTCTTTTCTTCATCTTATCCTAATCCTCTTCCTCATTCTATCCCCATCCTCTTCCTCATCCTCATCCTCATCCTATCCTCGTCCTCATCTTATCCTCATCCTCAACCTGATCCTCTTCCTATCCACGTCCTCATCCTCA
>NW_017727734.1:402922-404850 GCF_001865875.1 Lupinus angustifolius | reverse complement strand
TCATCCTCATCCTATCCTCTTCCTCATCCTTATTCTCATCCTATCCTAATCCTCATCCACATCCTCATCCTCTTCCTCATCATATCCTCGTCCTCTTCCTCATCCAATCCTCGTCCTCTTCCTCATCCTATCCTCATCCTCATTCTATCCTCGTCCTCATCCTCATCCTAATCCTCTTCCTCATCCTATCCTCGTCCTCATGTGTATCCTAACCTCATCCTCATCCTATCCTCATCCTCATCCTCATCCTATCCTCCTCTTCCTCATGCTCATCCTATCCTCATCCTCTTCTTCATCCTATCCCCGTCCTTATCCTCATCCTATCCTCCTCCTTATCCTCATCCTATCCACGTCCTCCTCCTCATCCTCATCCTATCCTCATCCTTTTCCTGATCCTCATCCTATCCTCGTCATATCCTCGTCCTCATCCTCATCCTATCCTCATCCTATCCTGATCCTCTTCCTCATCCTATCCTCGTCCTCATCCTATCGTCATCCTAACCACATCCTCATCCTCATCCTGTCCTCCTCCTCATCTTCATCTTATCCTCGTCCTCATCCTATCCTCATCCTCATCTTGTCCTCGTCCTCATCCTACCCTCGTCCTCATCCTATCCTAATCATCATCCTCTTCCTCATCCTATCCTCATCCTCATCCTCTTCCTCCAATTCCTCATCCTCATCCTATCCTCGTCCTCATCCTCATCCTCATCCTATCCTTATCCTGTCCTCATCCTATCCTCGTCCTAATCCCATCCTCGTCCTTATCCTCATCCTCATCCTCATCTTATCCTCATCCTCTTCCTCGTCCTCATCCTCATCCTATCCTCATCCTCTTCCTCGTCCTATCCTCATCCTATCCTTGTCCTCATCCTCACCCTCATCATATCCTCGTCCTCATCCTCATTATATCATCATCATATCCTCGTCCTCATCCTCTTCCTCGTCCTATCCACCTCCTCATCCACATCTTCATCCTCATCCTCTTCCTCCTCACCCTATCCTCAATCTCATTCTCTTCCTCTTCCTATCCTCGATCTCATCCTCATCCTCATCCTCATCCTCTTCCTCCTCCTATCCTCATCCTCATCTGCATCGTACCCTCCTCGTCATCCTAATCCTATCCTCATCCTCATCCTCTTCCTCATCGTATCCTCCTCCTCATCCTCATCCTCATCCTATCCTCATCCTCATCCTCATCCTATCCTCATCCTCTTCCTCATCCTATCCTCCTCCTCATCCTCATCCTCATCCTCTTCCTCATTCGCATCCTATCCTCGTCCTCATCCTAATCCTCATCCTCATCCTTATCCTATCCTCGTCCTCGTCCTCTTCCTCATCCAATCCAAATCCTCTTCCTCATCCTATCCTCATCGTCATCATCATCCTATCCTCATCCTCATCCGCTTCCTCATCCTATCCTCATTCTCATCCTCTTCCTCAACCTATCCTCATCCTCGTCCTCATCGTCATCCTCATCCTATCCTCATCCTCTTCCTCATCCTCATCCTCATCCTCATCCAATCCTCATCCTCTTCCTCGTCCTCATCCTCGTCTTCATGCTCATCCTATCCTCATCGTCTACCTCATCCTATCCTCATCGTCTTCCTCATCCTATCCTCATCATATCCTCATGCTCATCCTCACCCTCATCCTATCCTCGTCCTCATCCTTATCCTCATCCTATCCACCTCCTCATCCTCACCCTCATCCACATCCTCATCCTCCTCCTCATCCTATCCTCAATCTCATCCTCTTCCTCTTCCTATCCTTGTTCTCATCCTCATCCTCATCATATCCTCGTCCCCATCGTAATCCTATCCTCATCATATCCTCCTCCTCATCCTCATCCTCATCCTCATCCTCTTCCTCTTCCTACCCTCATCCTCATCCTCTTCCTCATCCTATCCTCGTCCTCATCCTCATCA
>NW_017727734.1:401861-402822 GCF_001865875.1 Lupinus angustifolius | reverse complement strand
TATCCTCCTCCTCATCCTCATCCTCATCCTCTTCCTCATCCTCATCCTATCCTCGTCCTCATCCTCATCCTCATCCTTATCCTCATCCATATCCTATCTTCGTCGTCATCATCATCCTATCCTCATCCTCATCCGCTTCCTCATCCTATCCTCATTCTCATCCTCTTCCTCAACCTATCCTCATCGTCGTCCTCATCGTCATCGTCATCCTATCCTCATCCTCTTCCTCATCCTCATCCTCATCCTCTTGCTAATCCTCATCCTCATCGTCATCCTCTGCCTCATCCTAATCTTATCCTCATGCTCATCCTCATCCCCATACTAATCCTAATCCTCATCCTAATCCTAATCTCATCCCCATCCTCATACCCATCCTCATCCTAATCCTAATCTTGATCCTAATCCTCATCCTCATCCTCATCATATCCTCATCCTCGTCCTCATCCTCTTCCTCATCCTCATCCTCATCATATCCTCATCCTCGTCCTCACCCTCATCCTCATCCTAATCCTAATCCTAATCCTAATTCTCATCCTATCCTAATCCTCATCCTCATCCTAATCCTAAGTCATCCTCAGCCTCCTCTTCCTCATCCTGATCGACATCCTAATTCCTATCCTCACCCTCTTCCTCATCCTATCCTCATTCTCATTCAATCCTCGTCCTCATCCTCACCCTCATCCTATCCTCGTCCTCATCCTGATTATATCCTCATCCTATCTTCGTCCTCATCCTATCCTCATCCACATCCTATCCACGTCCTCATCCTCATCCTATCCACGTCCTCATCCTATCCTTGTCCTCATCCTATCCTCATCCTCCTCCTCTTCCTCATCCTATCCTCACCCTCTTCCTCATCCTATCCTCATTGTCTTCCTCATCCTCATCCTATACTCGTACTCATCCTCATCCTGTCCTCATCCTCTTCCTCATCCTCATCCTATCCTCATCCTATCCTCTT
>NW_017727734.1:399703-401761 GCF_001865875.1 Lupinus angustifolius | reverse complement strand
TCGTCCTCATCCTCATCCTCATCCTATCCACATCCTCGTCCTAGTCACGTCCTCATCCTCATCCTATTGTCATCCTTGTCCTCATCCTATCCTCAATCTCATTCTCGTCCTCCTCCTCATCCTCATCCTATCCACGTCCTCATCCTCATCCTATTCACGTCCTCATCCTCATGCTATCGTCATCCTTATCCTATCCTCGTCCTTATCCTATCCTCGTCCTCATCCTCTTACTATCCTCATCCTATCCTCCTCCTCCTCCTCATGCTCATCCTCATTCTCATCCTCATCCTCGTCCTCATCCTCATCCACGTCCTCATTCTCATCCTCATCCTCGTCCTCATCCTCACCCACATCCTCATTCTCATCCTCATCCTCGTCCTCATCCTCATCCACGTCCTCATTCTCATCCTCATCCTCGTCCTCATCCTCATCTTATCCTCATCCTCTTCCTCATCCTATCCTCGTCCCCATCCTCATCCTCATCCTATCCTCTTCCTCCACCTCATCCTCATTCTATCCTCGTCCTCATCCTCATCTTATCCTCATCCTCTTCCTCATCCTATCCTCGTACTCATCCTCATCTTGATCCACATCCTATCCTCATCCTCATCCCCGTCTTCATCCTCATCGTCATCCTCAGCCTCATCCTCCTCCTCTTCCTCATCCTCATCCACTTCCTCATCTGATCCTCATCCTCTTTCTCATCCTATACTCGTCCTAATCCTCATCCTATCCTCATCCTAATCCTCTTCCTCATCCTATCCTCGTCCTCATCGTCATGCTCATCCTATCCTCATCGTCGTCTTCATCCTCATCCTATCCTCATTGTCATCCTCAGCATCCTCCTCCTCCTCTTCCTCATCCTGATCCACTTCCTCATTCCTATCCTCACCCTATTCCTCATTCTATCCTCATCCTCATCCAATCCTCGTCCTCATCCTCACCCTCATCCTATCCTCGACCTCATCCTGATCATATCCTCATCCTCATTCTATCCTCGTCCTCATCCTATCCTCATCCTCATCCTCTTCCTCATCCTATCCTCATCCTCTTCCTCATCCTATCCTCATCGTCGTCCTCATCTTCATCCTATCCTCGTCCTCATCCTTATCCTATACTCATCCTCATCCTATCCTCATCCTCTTCGTCATCCTATCCTCGTCCTCATCCTGTCCTCATCATCATCCTCATCCTTATCCTATCCTCATCCTTATCATCTTCCTCATCCTATCCTCATCCTCTTCGTCATCCTATCCTCGTCCTCATCCTATCCTCTTCCTCATCCAAACCTCATCGTCATCCTCATCCTCTCCTCATCCTATCCTCAATTTCATCCTCATCCTCGTCCTATCCACGTCCTCATCCTATTCACGCCCTCATCCTCATCCAATCGTCATCCTCGTCCTCATCCTATCCTCAATCTCATCCTCATCCTCCTCCTCATCGTCATCCTATCCACGTCCTTATCCTCATCCTATTCACGTCCTCATCCTCGTCCTATCGTCATCGTCATCCTCATCCTCATCCTAGCCTCATGATCATCCTATCCTCGTCCTCATCCTATCCTCGTCCTCATCCTCATCCTATCCTCCTCCTCAACCTCATCCTCATCCTATCCTCATCCTCATCCTTTCCACGTCCTCATTCTCATCCTCATCCTCGTCCTCACCCTCATCCCCATCCTCTTCCTCATTCTAACCTCATCCTATCCTCCTCCTCCTCCTCATCCTATCCTCATCCTCATCCTATCCACGTCCTCCTCCATATCCTCATCCTCATCCTCATCTTGTCCTCATCCTCCTCCTCTTCCTCATCTTGTCCTCTTCCTCATCCTCTTCCTCATCCTCATCCTTTCCTCGTCCTCCTCCTTATCGTCATCCTCATCCTATCCAAATCCTCATCCTCATCCTCTCCTAATCCTCATTCTATCCTCATCCTCATCCTAATCCTATCCACCTCCTCATCCTCTTCCTCATGCTATCCTCGTGCTCATCCTCATCCTCATCCTCTGCCTCATCCTATCCTCTTCCTCATCCTATCCTCGTCCTCATCCTCATC
>NW_017727734.1:399213-399603 GCF_001865875.1 Lupinus angustifolius | reverse complement strand
TCCTATCCTCATCCTCCTCCTCCTCCTATCCTCGTCCTCATCCTCACGCTCATCCTCATCCAATGCTCCTCCTCTTCCTCATCCTAATCCACTTCCTCATTCCTATCATCACCCTCTTCCTCATCCTATCCTCATCCTCATCCAATCCTCGTTCTCATCCTCACCCTCATCCTATACTCGTCCTCATCCTGATCATATCCTCATCCTCATCCTATCCTCATCCTCTTCCTCATCCTATCTTCGTCCTCATCCTATCCTCATCCTCATCCTATCCACGTCCTCATCCTCATCATATCCACGTCCTCAGCCTCATCATGTCCTCCTCCTCATCCCCATCCTATCCTCAAACTCATCCTTATCCTATCCTCGTCCTCATCCTATCCTCATCCT
>NW_017727734.1:397117-399113 GCF_001865875.1 Lupinus angustifolius | reverse complement strand
CTCTACCTCATTCTACTCCTCATCCTATCCTCGTCCTCATCCTCATCCTATCCTCGTCCTCATCCTATACTCATCCTCTTCGTCATCCTATCCTCGTCCTCATCCTATCCTCAGCATCATCCTCATCCTCATCCTATCCTCATCCTCTTCCTCATCCTATCCTCATCCTCTTCCTCATCCTATCCTCATCCTCTTCCTCATCCTATCCTCATCCTCTTCCTCATCCTATCCTCATCCTCATCCTATCCTCATCCTCATCCCGTCCTCATCCTATCCTCTTCCTCATCCAAACCTCATCGTCATCCTCATCCTCTCCTCATCCTATCCTCGTCCTCATCCTATCCTCAATCTCATCCTCATCGTCGTCCTATCCACGTCCTCATCCTATTCACGCCCTCATCCTCATCCTATCGTCATCCTCGTCCTCATCCTATCCTCAATCTCATCCTTATCCTCCTCCTCATCCTCACCCTATCCACGTCCTTATCCTCATCCTATTCACGTCCTCATCCTATCCACGTCCTTATCCTCATCCTATTCACGTCCTCATCCTCATCTTATCGTCATCGTCATCGTCATCCTAGCCTCATGCTCATCCTATCCTCGTCCTCATCCTCATCCTATCCTGCTCCTCATCCTCATCCTCAGCCTATCCTCGTCCTCATCCTCATCCTTTCCACGTCCTCATTCTCATCCTCATCCTCGTCTTCATCCTCATCCTCTTCCTCATTCTATCCTTATCCTATCCTCCTCCTCCTCCTCATCTTATCCTCATCCTCATCCTGTCCTCCTCCTCCTCCTCATCTTATCCTCATCCTCATCCTGTCCTCCTCCTCCTCCTCATCTTATCCTCATCCTCATCCTGTCCTCCTCCTCCTCCTCATCTTATCCTCATCCTCATCCTGTCCTCCTCCTCCTCCTCATCTTATCCTCATCCTCATCCTGTCCTCCTCCTCCTCCTCATCTTATCCTCATCCTCATCCTGTCCTCCTCCTCCTCCTCATCTTATCCTCATCCTCATCCTGTCCTCCTCCTCCTCCTCATCTTATCCTCATCCTCATCCTGTCCTCCTCCTCCTCCTCATCTTATCCTCATCCTCATCCTGTCCTCCTCCTCCTCCTCATCTTATCCTCATCCTCATCCTGTCCTCCTCCTCCTCCTCATCTTATCCTCATCCTCATCCTGTCCTCCTCCTCCTCCTCATCCTCATCCTATCCTCGTCCTTATCCTATCCTCATCCTCATCCTCATCCTCATCCTATCCTCGCCTTCATCCTCATCCTTTCCACGTCCTCATTCTCATCCTCATCCTCGTCCTCATCCTCATCCTGATCCTATCCTCTTCCTCCACCTCTTCCTCCACCTCTTCCTCATCCTCATTCTATCCTCGTCCTCATCCTCATCTTATCCTCATCCTCTTCCTCATCCTATCCTCGTACTCATCCTTATCCTCATCCACATCCTATCCTCATCCTCATCACCGTCTTCATCCTCATCCTATCCTCATCCTCAGCCTCAGCCTCATCATCCTCCTCTTCCTCATCCTCATCCACTTCCTCATCTGATCCTCATCCTCTTTCTCATCCTATACTCGTCCTAATCCTGATCAAATCCTCATCCTCATCCAATCCTCGTCCTCATCCTCACCCTCATCCTATCCTCGTCCTCATCCTGATCATATCCTCATCCTTTTCCTATCCTCATCCTCTTCCTCATCCTATCTTCGTCCTCATCCTATCCTCAACCACATCCTATCCTCATCCTCATCCTTCCACGTCCTCAGCCTCATCATGTCCTCCTTCTCATCCCCATCCTATCCTCAAAGTCATCCTTATCCTAGCCTCGTCCTCATCCTATCCTCATCCTCATCCTCTTCCTCTTCCTATCCTCATCCTGTTCCTCATTCTATCCTCATCGTCTTCCTCATCCACATCCTATACTCGTACTCATCCTCATCCTGTCCTCATCCTCTTCCTCATCCTATCCTCGTCCTCATC
>NW_017727734.1:395812-397017 GCF_001865875.1 Lupinus angustifolius | reverse complement strand
CTCATCCTCATCCTATCCTCATCCTCTTCGTCATCCTATCCTCGTCCTCATCCTATCCTCATCATCATCCTCATCCTCATCCTATCCTCATCCTTATCATCTTCCTCATCCTATCCTCCTCCTCATCCTATCCTCATCCTCATCCTGTCCTCATCCTCATCCAAACCTCATCCTCATCCTCATCCTCATCCTCTCCTCATCCTATCCTCGTCCTCATCCTATCTTCAATCTCATCCTCATCCTATCCACGTTCTCATCCTATTCACGCCCTCATCCTCATCCTATCGTCATCCTCGTCCTCATCCTATCCTCAATCTCATCGTCATCCTCCTCCTAATCCTCATCCTATCCACGTCCTTATCCTCATCCTATTCACGTCCGAATCCTATCCACGTCCTTATCCTCATCCTATTCACGTCCTCATCCTCATCCTATCGTCATCGTCATCGTCATCCTAGCCTCATACTCATCCTATCCTCGTCCTCAACCTCATCCGATGAAGGTAGGAAGAGGATGTGGATAAGGAGGAGGATAGGATGACGACGAGAATGAGAATGAGGATAGGATGAGGATAGGGATAGGATGAGGATAGAATGAGGAGGAGGATGCGGATAGGATGAGGACGAGAATGAGGAGGAGGATAGGATGAAGAAGAGGAAGAGAATGAGGATGAGTATAGCATGAGGAGGAGGATGAGGATAATGATGAGGATAGGATGAGGATAGGATGAGGACACGAATGAGGATGAGGATAGGATGAGGAGGATGATGAGGATGAGGATAGGATGAGGATGAGGATGAGGAAGAGGTTGAGGATGAGGATGAGGATGAGGAAAAGGAAGAGGTTAAGATGAGGACGAGAATGAGGAGGATGATAGGATGTGGAAAAGGATGAGGATGATGATGATGATGAGGAAGAGGATGAGGATGAGGAAGAGGAAGAGGAAGACGATGAGGATGAGGATGAGCAAGAGGATGAGGATAGGATGGGGATGAGGAAGAGGATGAGGATGAGGAGTGGATAAGGAGGAGGATGAGGATAGGATGGGGATGAGGAAGAGGATGAGGATAAGGATGAGAATGAGGAAGAGGATGAGGATCAAGATGAGGATAGGATTAGCACGAGAATGAGGATAGTATGAGGACCGAGATGAGGATAAGGAAGAGGATAGGATGAGGATGAGGATGAGGATGAGGATGTGGATG
>NW_017727734.1:395507-395712 GCF_001865875.1 Lupinus angustifolius | reverse complement strand
TGGATAGCATGAGGACGAGAATGAGGATGAAGATGAGGATAGGATGAGGATGAGGATATGATGGGGATTAGGAAGAGGATGAAGATGATGATAGGATGGGGATGAGAAAGAGGATGAGGATGAGGATAGGATTAGGACGATATTGAGGATGAGGAGAGGATGTCGATTAAGAGGAGGATGAGGATAGGATGAGAAAGAGAATGAG
>NW_017727734.1:395168-395407 GCF_001865875.1 Lupinus angustifolius | reverse complement strand
AGGGGATGAGGATAAGGAAGATGGTAGGAGGAGGACGAGGATAAGGAGGAGAATAGGATGAGGACGAGAATGAGAACGAGGATAGGATGAGGATGAGGAAGAGGATGAGGATCAAGATGAGGATGATGGTAGGAGGAGGATGAGGATGAGGATAAGGAGGAGGATGAGGATAGGATGAGGACGAGAATGAGGAGGAGGATGAGGATAGGATGAGGACGAGAATGAGGAGGAGGATAGGA
>NW_017727734.1:394351-395068 GCF_001865875.1 Lupinus angustifolius | reverse complement strand
ATGAGGTTAGGATGAGGATGAGGATGAGGATGAGAATCAGGATGAGAATGAGGATAGGAGGAGGATGAGGATAGACTGAGGAGGAGGATGAGGTAGGGTGAGGACGAGGAGGAGGAGAAGGATAGGATGAGGAAAAGGAAGAGGATGAGGATAGGATGAGGACGTGAATGAGGATGTGGACAGGAAGAGGAGGAGGATGAGGATGAGGATAGGATGAGGATGAGGAAGAGTATGAGTGAGGGATGAGGACGTGAATGAGGATGTGGACAGGAAGAGGAGGAGGATGAGGATGAGGATAGGATGAGGATGTGAATGAGGATGAGGATGAGGACGAGGATGAGGATGAGGAAGATGAAGGGGATGAAAATAGGATAAGGAGTAGAATGAGGATGACGACGAGAATGAGAATGAGGATAGGATGAGGATGAGGATGGGGATAGGATGAGGAGTAGAATGAGGATGAGGATGAGGATAGAATGAAGAGGAGGATGAGGTAGGATGAGGACGAGAATGAGAAGGAGGATGGGATGAGGAAAAGGAAGAGGATGAGGATAGGATGAGGACAAAAATGGGGATGAGGATAGGATGAGGAGGAGGATGAGGATAGGATGAGGATGAGGAAGAGTAAGAGGATAGGATGAGGACGTGAATGTGAATGACGACAGGATGAGGAGGAGGATGAGGATGAGGACGTGAATGAGGATGAGGATGAGGATG
>NW_017727734.1:391740-394251 GCF_001865875.1 Lupinus angustifolius | reverse complement strand
AATTACAAGACTAAAACTCAACTAGAGTTTCGTCTAATTATTTACCGAAAATTCCCAGAAATTCATTTTCGAAAATATAATTAATAACAATATTAATAAAATCTTATAATTCAAAATCGTAAAATTCGCGGTGGTACAGTATTGACCACCCAGCCAGATAATTCAGGACAAGCATGGACAATCTATCTGGATGGGTCGTCCAATCCCAAGGGCAGTGGAGCTAGAGTCTTATTGGATAATGGACACGATATGACTATTGAGCACTTATTGACCTTCACCTTTGCTACTTCAAACAACCAAGTCGAGTATGAGGTATGCATAGCTGGTTTGCAATTGGCCAAAGAGGTTAGTGCAGAAAAAGTAATTGTTTGTAGTGACTCCCAACTGACCGTCTCACAGATAATCAGTACCTACTAAATAGAGGACACACTTTTGGGTAAATACATGGAAAAAGTCAAAAAGTTAATGGCCAAGTTCGAAGAAGCCTCCATTCAGCACGTCCTATAGAGCATAATGTTTGGGCAGACATACACTCCAAATTGGCTAGCACAAAAAGCCTGGGGAGTAACAGGTCGATAATTCAAGAAACCATCCTAAAGCCAAGCATCATGACCATCGAACAAGTACCCATCCTAGAGGATTGGATTGGTCCTATCATTAGATAGATGTTTCATGGTGATCTCTTAGTGGACCTGAGACAAAGGTTCCTCCGATATAGCTCATGGTACACTCTAGCACAAGGATCTTTATACTGCTGGGGATTTTCCACCCCGATGCTCAAATGCCTCGGCCTCGATAGAGCGTAATATGTACTCTAGGGGATCCATGAAGGAAGTTGTGGTCATCATCTAGGGCGACTTCCTTAGCAAAGAAGGTACTGAGGGCAGACTACTACTGGCCGACCATGGATTAAGATGCCTCTGAATTAACAAAAAATGCATACCATGTCAGTTGTTCACCGACCTTCACAAGGAACCTCCCGAAGAGTTGACATCCAATGTGTCCCCTTGGCCGTTCTCTAGATGGGGAATGGATATCATGGGACCCTTCCCACCAGCAGCTAGACAACTCAAGGTCCTGATAGTAGCAGTCGACTATTTTACCAAGTGGATAGAGGTTGAGGCGTTGTCTGTAACACCGTGAATTTTCTGTGTATGTTTTATTAATTATTTATTTTAACAATGATTAATTTTATAAATTAATCGGTATTGAATTAGACTAAACCATAATTGAGTGTTAGTATTGTTTTGTGATTTCTTATTTTGTGGTAAATTTTCTATGACGGAAAGTTTTTGAGTTGCTGTCAGGCCCAAATTCGCCCGAATTCGGCCCAATAACGTGTTTTTGAGTTCCATAACTCGGAATCAAATTCTGATTGCTCCATTGGCTTCGCAATAATATTTTGAGTGAAGATAGACATCAAGTTTGTTCAGAACACATTTCTAAATATTTTTCAATCCGAATTCTGTGTTTCGAAGTTCTAACCGTAAACCGAAATCGGGAGATCTTTATTATCCGACCGGGTATTAGCCGAAAATAATCGGAAATGATTTAATTGAGAATGTGTTATCGAAAAGGTTACATCACTTTCATGTAAGAAGCTTGCTTGTTTAACAAGCAAAAGTACATATTCTTTTACACAAAATCCCCTAAATCACTTAACAAATCCTCTCACTCCACCACCATTAGACACATCACCTATGCTAGTCTAAGTCTACTTACTTTGCATGAAATTTTCTAATTTGATGAGGGTGAGGCTCTCCTATAAATACCTCACATCATTCTCTCGTTTTTACATTAAATTTCCTATACAAACTAAGGTAGTCTTTTATTTTCTCTTATTCATCTTCTTCTCATACTTCATAGAAAGTTATGAGCTTTTATTATGTTATTCATAAAGTAGAGTTTATATTTGTTCTTTAAGTATTTTGAAGGCATAACTAAAGGGGATGATAATAAAATCAAATGAACCTTTATGAAGTTTTTGGCTTTTGTAAATCTTGAAGTTTCTTCATTGTTCTTAGATGGAAAAACTATATCTTTGGACAAGGTTAGATGAGTTATTTGTTTGGAAATATTAGAAATTATTGTTAGTATTTGAATATGTTTAAATTTCCAAGTTAAAATAATGATTTGGGATAAAAGATGATTTATTAAAGTCTTGACTTCATAAACTTAAAGTGTTATGAAGTTTTGGATATTAAAGTAGTAGAAAGTCTTACCTTAGGATTTATTTTCTTGACTATGAAATTCACATTTACTAACCCTTGAGGTTTTTGCTAAAAAATTAGGAGGTGTTAAAATATTCGTAAAAAATTGTTGTATTTATTTTAGTTGACTTACTTTAAAGTGGTAAGAATAACTAAAAGATGTTTAGTATAAAATATTAAATTAAGAGTCATTTTTTTTCATGACTAAGAAAATAACACTTACTAACCCTTGAGGTTTTTCTTTAAAAATTAGGAGGTGTTAAGATGTTCATGAAAAATTGTTTTAGTAGTATACTTGAAA
>NW_017727734.1:386862-391640 GCF_001865875.1 Lupinus angustifolius | reverse complement strand
ATTTTGTTTAAATTGACTTACTTTAAAAATGATAAGTCTAGCTTAATGATCTTATTTTAAAAGGTTAGTTTTAGTAAAAATATTTTACTTACAAAAAATAAGATTTATGAACTATCGGAAAAATGTAATGAAGTGGGAATACATGTCTAGAAAGGTTCTGCCTAAGGAAAGACTTAGTATTTAAGGATTTCTTTACGACCCACCTCTCTTTCCTAGGAATTAGCATGGTGTATATCCATGGATTACGACATAATTATGGTATAAGTTTTATTGAAAATCTTACTTTAAAAAGTCTTATTTGATTGTAAGACTTTCAATGACAAATGATGATTCAAGGATATTCAACCTTGAATCGGATGGACGAAAGCAATTAAATTCATTTTAAATCGCAAGTTTTATCTTCGCGTAAAAAGTTATTTCGTAAGTATAATTATTATTGTCAGTTAACTAATTAATGTTATTTTGGCGTAATTAAGAGTTCGAGAGGAGATCAGATCAAATAAGCTAACCTGTAAACAAAGAACCTAGCAACCCGACACACTCAGGTGAGGGAGAATACATCGTGACATAGTGGTGTCCGAATATGACACCCGAATCTCCAAAACTATCTCAAAAGTTTGGAGTTATAGTTGTGTATTAAGAAAACCCGTACTAAATCAATTATTTTGCGTGCCTAGATTTTGTACGGATACTTTCTTTAGTTGTATGATTAGGATAGCTTAAAATATCAAGTATTGTGATGGCTATCCATGAAGGAACACCACTCGAGAAACTAAAATGCACTGAGATAAAAAACAATGGAGAGTTTCGATCCGGTAGCCCAAAAGGGCGAGGAAAATGGTCCTGGTAACTGGACCACCTCGCCCAGGCGAGCCCGCCTAACTCAGGTGAAAGAGAAAACATCGTGACACAGTGGTGTCCGAATATGCATCCAACCTCCAAACTCCCTCACAAGTTTGGAGTTGCCTTGGATATTAAGAAAACTTGTACTTAATCAATTGCATGTTCGTCTGGATTAAGTATAATAATATTTCTTATACCGATTTATGTTCTGTTTTTTATATGAAAATATCAGGTTTACTCTTGAATTATAATGTTTGAATGATTATTATGAGAATGATATGTATATGATAATTGTTAAATTTAAGGTTTAAAAACATGTGATATAAATGAGAAATATTTTCCTTAAGAAAAATAATTAAAATGATATTCAGGCTCTTCTCGCTTGAGCAAGACAGCTCTCACTTAGTGAGAAGTGTTTAGAGAAACGAGTGTTTTAGCTTGGGGCGAGACAGATCTCGCTTGAGCTAAAATAGGCACCAAGAGAACTGATTGTTTTCTCGCTTAAGCCACAAATGCCTCAAAAATGGATGTGCCCTCGCTTGAGCGAGACAGCTCTCGCTCGAGCGAGAGGGCTCCTTACGGACATGACTTCTTTATAAGTCGTCTGAACAATAAATCTCATATATACAAGAGCCTAATGGCATTTTTGCCATCAAGAAGTTATAAAGGTAAATAACTATATGAAATTCTTGAAAGTAATAAAAGTAAGGAATTGCTTTGTTAAAGGCAATAGCCCTAGCTTGGGTGTGAAGTGTATTTACCCTTGGGAAAGACCGTGACTCAGATGATTGAACCCGGTTCCCGAAATCGACAAACTTATACAAGTACCTTCATTCTTGCGCCTATTTAGGGCAAGATTTCCGACTGTGATGTCGTGATTAGGTCGATGCCCAAAAACGTATTACATGATACCACACAGTGAGGTCGTCTGACCGTGAGAGGCTTGGCCATGTGGTTGTCTAGGGTGATTCAGCGATGGTTCGTAGTGGTAGGGATGTTATTCCTCTATTTACGTGTTGAAGTAAGATCGGGTCCCACAAGAAGCATTCCTCTGGGAGATGTCTTAGGTTGGGCCGATCATATAAAATAATGATTAAAAGATTTAATCGGATAACCTCGGTTAGTGTGCATACTCATTATGGATAATGAAGTAGTGGAGAGGAAATTTACGGGAGAATTTATGGGAGACGAACGAGCCCCGATATGTTGAGAGAGACGACGATGGCGATGGTTCATCAACAAAGTCTTGAGGGTGAGTCTAGGTGAGACGAGTCCCTTGTATTCATGGATGAGGTATTCTGTTGGATCGGATAGTTCTCACAATGCAAACTAGACGATCTCTGACAGCCCCTCTTTGCAATTAGGATCAATGAGAGGGATGCCTAGAAAGTGTTTGATACGACACCGTCCTGAAATAGACAGTTCTTCAGAACAGATCGATCATATATCCTTGCGAGGAATAATTTTGTTGCGTTCAAATCGGCTTGTTATGGGACATGTACTATTGGTTATTACCGAATAGTATATTAGGAGGATATTGGTGAAAGGATGGATGAAACAAGCATACCATTCATATTGAGATTGTGGACTTTGATATTCATAATATGAGATTATAATATCATTCATCATTGTGCGTTTTTATATGTGATGTATATTTTGTGTTTATTATGTGTGTCTGTCTAGATGTGATATTTTGTGTAATTTCATATCGTCAATGAGTAATATTCATTAGATGTCTTACTCCCTCTTCTTTCAGTTTGTCTTCTATTCACGTTTTGTTCAGATGGATCATTTTGCCAGGATTCTGAGTTACTGCTTTTCGATGTCCCAGAAGGGGGCATGTAGGAATGAGGGAAACCGTTATACCTATATAGGCCCTTGTGCTTTTTGATTAGTGTACCTGTGTAGGGTATTTATTTTGGAGTAGTTTTATTTGTGCGATGATTAGGTTCCGCCTTGTACTTTGTACCAACATTTCATGATATTCTAATGAAGTATGATTCACAATTATATTGAGTTATATTTTTATTACCTTTAGGTAATGATGTTTTTGCTTTTCCGCATTGTATGTTACTTAAAAGTAATGTTCCGAAAATGAAACGAATGTAAGGAAATAAATTTTATATGACATCATTATAAATAAATAAAAATACTCATTTTTAAGCAAGATTTTTTGGAGTAATTTTCGGGGCATTACATTGTCAACCATCACCTCAGCCAATATCCAGAAGTTTACATGGAGAAATATCATTACTCAGTTCGGGATTCTAGATGCAATAGTAACAGATAATGGTACCCAGTTCTCATGTCGAAGGTTTGGCGAGTTGTTGTCTGAGCTACATATCAAGCACCATTTCATCATATAAGATCCATTAAAATGTGTTTTTTTTTGCTAGTGTTAAAATGTGGTTTTGATATTAGTTATATGGACGATTCTTGATAGTGTGAAAAGTGAGGATATTATATAAAGTGATTGATGTTGAAAAGTTAATTTAAGTATGTTCTTTATCACTCTCAAATGAAAAAGGTTACTTTTAATTTGGTCACTATTAATGCTCGATTTGGAAAGTTATTTTTTTAAATTGGTTTTACATATACACTGACATCCCCTAAGTTTAAACGAAACTATACAAACCACCCACACTTTTCTATATATACACAAACCCCTTATTTTTTATACTTTCATTACACTAATCATTTCTGCACGTGAAATAAGTGTAAGCTTTTAAACAAAAATGTGACTGCAATTTAGTTAAACAAAACATGGTATATTATACAAACAAAAATATATTTTCCTTTAAATCGGAATCAACATTCTATTAATGATCGGTGATTTCATTTGAATTTTAAATTGTAAATTTCATTTTAATGAATTAACAGTTTTATTAGTAAAAAACGTTTGTAAATGTATATTAAACATTCAAGTGAGAAAAACTTATCAAAAAAATGAAAGTAAGAAACGTGAGAAAACGAAAGGATGAGAGACTTATAATGAGAGAAAGGACGAAACAAATTGGAATGAAACTGTGGGAGAAGAAGATAAGAGGTCCAAGGGCACAAAATTAAACCAATTATTCTTTTCTATACAAATATTGTAACACCGCGGATTTTACGATTTTGAATTATAAGATTTTATTAATATTGTTATTAATTATATTTTCGAAAATAAATTTATGGGAATCTTCGATAAAGAATTAGACGAAACTCTAGTTGAGTTTTAGTCTTGTAATTATATTTCCAATTTGGTGGTAAATTTTCATGATTTTCGGAGACAGTCAATTTCGGACCGCTGTCGAGGCCGAATCTCACCCGATACGGCTGAAAAAGTGGTTTTTGAGTTCCGTAACTCAGAAATGAATTTCGATTGCACCGTTGGTTTCATAATTTCATTTCGAGTCAATATAGACCTTGAGTACACCCATACCTATTTTCTAAATATTTTTCACTCGGAATGCCGAAATCCGAAATTCTAATCGAATATGAAGATCGGGCGATTTATAATACCCGATCGAGTATTAGCCGATAATACTCGGACATGTTTATCGCACATATCCGTGAAGTAGTCTTTTCGCATTGGGATGTGAGATTTGACTTCCATAAAGCAAATCTCACATCACTTTCTCAAATATCCCAGGAGCTCAACATTAGCCACCCTAGGAGATTTTTGATCATTTCCTAGAGGGAAATCTGATTTTCTTCTCTCCTTAAACCCTCACACTTCACTCTTACACTCTTTCATTTGCAAAATTTTCTAAGAGAAGGTAAATCCTCTCTTCATCTTTTTCTCTTATTTTTCATTTGTTTCTTCCATCTTCAATCCTTGATCTCTCAACATTCAACCAATGGATGTTGATGAAATTTAAGTATGTTGTTCATGAGCATGTCATGAACATATTCAACCGTTGAAATTTTCTAAAACACTTTCTAACTCATTT
>NW_017727734.1:385529-386762 GCF_001865875.1 Lupinus angustifolius | reverse complement strand
AAATAGAAACTTTTGTTAAAAAGGATGTTAAGGTTTATGAGTACATGAATGCCTCATAAAACTCTTAAATGATACTTTGAATAACTTACTTTAAAGTGGTAAGATTATCAAAGAACGTCTTAAATCAGAATACGTAGCTTTACTAAAAATCGTACCTTTAAAAATGAATGGAAATCGTGAACGAACTTTCGATGAGAAAGGATGGTCAAGAACATGTGATTTTGGACCGGATGGATGAAAAGGATGTATGATCACGGTGAGGAAAAAGAGAAATGATCTTAAGTACTTTAGTAACGATTTTAGAAATATCGGAAACTAACGAATTTTTATTTTGGTATTTACGAAGATTTCGGTGTTTGAACCTTGAAACCAAACCACCCTTAGTTGACAAGTTAAAGCACGCTTCATTAAGATGAGAGAGAACACATCGTAACATAGTGGTATCCGAATATGACACCCGGATCTCCTAAACCATCTCAAAGGTTTTGGGGTTAACTTGGATTTTAAGAAATCTAAGATTTTGATGTGTGAATGTTTTTTAATATATATGATTGTTGATAAAATCTGTGGAATATTGTATATGAATGTTGTTGGGAACTTTTCTATGTGCAGGTGTTTGAAAAACCATGTTTAAGGGTGTTTCCGGTTGTCGAAAATGACAAAATTGGTATTTTGTCCAAGTCCCTGTCGCTTGGGCGAGTACAGCCTCGCTTGGGGGAGGACTGGGCGAGGGGAAGTTTTGGTTCTGGAACTCCCTCGCCTGGGCGACAAAATCTCGCTTGGGCGAGTAATGGCCTCGCTTGGGCGAGAAAGCCCGGGATTTTAATGAGTTTCTAGAACTCTCTCGCTTGGGCGAGAGATGTCTCGCTTGAGCGAGAAGAGATCTCGCTTGAGCGATAGTACCTTCGCCTGGGCGAGAAAGGCTCCGGTTTATGTGAGCTTTAAAGATGAAATGTCTCTTGGGCGACTAGTCCTTGCTTTGGCGCGGAACAGTGTGGAATGATTGAAATGACATGATGTTGTTAACAATGCGATGAACTCGGGTAGGGTGTGTTGTGATATAAAAGTTGTGGAATGAGATCATGGCTTAGAAGAGAAGCATGACTCCACAAAATGTGTGAAAGCGTTGTTTATGTTTATGCCTTGTTGGGAAAGTATCCGACTTGAGGTCGTGAACTATGGGGGTACCCTAGTAAGGATACATGATATCGCGGAACAACGATCGACCGACCG
>NW_017727734.1:350559-385429 GCF_001865875.1 Lupinus angustifolius | reverse complement strand
AGGGACGGCACTGATTGGACGGTGATTCGCCAACATTGTCTTGAGGGAGAGTCTGGGTGAGACGAGTCCCTTGTATTCCTGGGGAGGTACCCTGTTGGATCGGAAAGTTCTCACAGGCTAAACTAGGCAAGCTCTGACAGCCCCTGGATTGCATTCGAGATCGATGAGAGATATGCCTAGAAAGCGTTTGTACGACCTAGGTCCGGGTAGGACTGTTCCTGAGGGAACCGATCGATCTATTTTTAATTCCTTGCGAGGATATGTTATTTCGGGTGCGTACAAAGCGGCTTGGTACGAGACTTGTACTCTCGATTATTTCCGATTAGGATGTTGGATGGATATTGGTGTAAGGTGGATAATCATGACATATCATGCATACATTATCATTGTGGATGTGAATTCCCACATGTGAGTTACAAGTATTGTGTATTCCTACGTTTATGCATGTGATATGGCTGAGTATAATGTTGATTATATTATTTGATATATTGGTAATGTTGGAATAAAGGGTAAGTTATGTATTATTTCATGATATCAATGATAAATGATGAACTATATGTTAAAATATATGTTATGTCTGAGTGTAATATTCTGAGTAAGTCCACGCCGTCAATGAATTTATGTTCATTAGATGTCTTACTCTCTCTGCTGTATTGTTCTTGTTTTGTGTATATTCGCTATGCAGATGACCAACGACAACACTCACATTCGAGGTTATCACTTCACGATGTCCCTGATGGGACAATGGACTAGTGACGGGCACAGATATACATACACAGGCCCCTGCGGTCTATCGTTGCACATGGTGCACATGGTGTGCAATGGGTCATCGATGATGATCCCTCAACCCGACACCTACATTGACACTTCTTTCACCTTGCCGCCAAGGAGGCTGAGGTCTCCAGAGGATGGGCTTCGATACCCGCCAGTCAGGAGTGATGGCGTCGTTCCTTCCCACGGTCATAGGACGTGGTCAGATTGTTTGGGTGCTCCGTCATCCAGTAGAGCTTCGAGGAGCCGGGTTCTTGGAGGAGGTCCCTGCAAGAAGGCTCCAGTGTTAAGAATGTCATCCCCTCCGAATTATGCCGCTGGATTATGGCATAATGAAGTGGAGGACGAGGTCGTTGAGCTCGTAAATGTAGAGAGCTCGGTGGAGGTGATCGACCTCGTGTCTGACTCGGAAGAGGAGGAGGACCCGAGTGAGGGGTCCAACATTCCTGGCATCTTTTGAGTCAGCTTGTGGCCAGTCGATGCCCCTTTTGTTTTTGGCAGGGGGGGGGGGCTGTGTTCTTTTTTAGTTTTGTATATGTTAGTGGCGATGTAGTTTCCGCCTTTGTTGACTTAGTTTGTATGAACTAATTATGACTTAACCGACTATATGCATTATGTTATTCAGGAAATTGTGAATCAGGTTAAGTTATCATTCGATGACGATAAGTTGATTTTCCGCATTCGAGTTACTTAAAGTGATGTCCCAAAAAAGGAAGGTTTTTAAAAGGAAACAATTTTATATCCCCAATTCAAAAAAACAATTACCCATTTTTCCGCAATGTTTTTTTGAGAAGTATTATTCGGGGTGTTACAAATATCAATAACAGTAGTAACTTATGATATCATCAATAACTTGATTTTTCTCTTATTCCTTAACCCCCTCCCTTTCATTCCTAAAAGGTCTACTATCGTGAAGAGCTATCACTTTATCAACTGAATGAGTTTCCTTCTCCAACTCCCTTTCTATTACAATCCGCAAGCTATGACAAACCCTTGGTATAATAACTGATAAAGAAGTTATGTGACTTAAGAAGCATGATTAGCTTGTCATAAAAGCTCCTCCAACAACACCTAGGCTTTTAAAACAAGTGACGCTCATAACGTACAAAAGGGGGAGAGAAGCTTTCCTTACAAATTAAGATTCATTCATTTCTCCTTAAAAGATGAGCTCAGTTACAGAAAAGGCAAGAGTCACAAGGTTCTATATCTTTGGGATAATAAGAAGGAGGAGAAAAGGGGTAACGAGGAGGCTTCTCTTCCTCATTTATCTGTCCAATCTCTATCCAAACATCCCATCATTATATTCATGCATCTCCATATAATTTTCCACTTACCAGATACACCATATACTCATGGACATAAACAAATAAAAAACATACATCACTTCTATTACATTCATAAACACCATAGTAACAAAACCACTTCTCTAGTTCAACATAAACACTCATTCTACATTTTTACTGACCAACTTAATCACCCACCAGAAATCTTAATACTCAATAACCCTTCCACTCCTTTATTTTCTAAAATAATCCTTACATCATATCCTCATCTGAAGGCAATTTAAAATAGGAAGAACACCCTTTCTCCCTCTCTCCCATGACTTTGTTTTTTTCTATCTCTCTCACATAAGACAAAATGTCTTCACCAACCTCATGATCTTGCACTCCTCCCTTTCAACCTCACCCTCTCAATAGAACCTCCTTCACCTCATTCATCCACTCGTCCAAATATAGTCACTTATGAGAGGAAGACTCACACAAACAGATTATATTAAACTCATTGATCCCACTCACTATCCCATAAAACAAAATGAACTCACACACCCACATAATCAGACATACAAACCAACATACCCAAAGCTTTATAATTTTCCATCTGTGTTATAATAGAAGGAAATCATGATGATCTCCACCACCTAAATCCCCCACAACTCTCCTTTCATTCATATTTCCTCCTTATCTCCAAATATAACCTCTCTCTGCTCCCAAAACCACCCATCATCGTTACCTTCTGGGTTTGCCTCTGCCACCACCAAATCGACCTCCATCGAGGTTGACGCGGTCACTGAAACTAGGCTGAAAGAGAATGGGTTCCATAGCACATAGAGAATCAAGTTGGTTTGCACCATTGGACCATCGACATGTGGGTTCGATCAACTTGAGGCACTTGCTGTTGAAGGCATGAACATGGTTTTAATCAATATGAGCCATGGAACAAGGGAATAGCATAAGATGATGAGTGTGCGTGTTTAACCAAGAGAAAGGTTATGTCGTGGCTATTTTGATGACTACCGGAGGTAGTGAGAGTCATATTGGTGATATTGGTAGTGCTTCAGATGCAAAAATGGCCAAAGAGGATTCTTCTTCAAAGGAGGAGTGTAGTTATATTGAGATATCAAAAGTGAATTGGCAGAGAAAAATGGTAGGGTTCTTGGGTCTGTGAATAATAGATAAGGCTTTATCCATAAACCTGCTACACCATAGTTTCAATGTCACTGTTTGGAATAGGACCCTCTCGAAGTGTGATCAGCTTGAGGAGCATGGTGCTGCAATTGGAGTCAACTTGGAAAACATTGGTCAATCAACATGAAAGAAGGCAATCATGCAAACCTAGTGCAAACTTCATGGGATTTGCTATACTTAACTCACGGAATATAGGCTAATATTGATCCAATACTGAAACACATGGGAACAAAGTTAATAATCAATTCACAAATTAAAGATAAGGACTTCCAGCATCAAGGGAGAAGTTGGATCATGAAAGGCCTTTACTACTACAAGGTGGTCTAGGTACATGTTTATAACTTTAATTCATGGAGCAGCTCCAAACATTGATGCATATAAAGGTACCGTCATTTTATTTGTTTATTAATTAAGTTGATTATTATGTGTTTTACATAACAATAAATATCACCTTATTTAAAGGAAATTTTTATAGTAAGGTTATGGTTCGAGTTGTCTTTAATTTCTCTGAAAATTGGAAGAAGCTCTCTAAGTTATTAGTTCCATTGAATTAAAATAATTCCAAAACTTTTATATTACTTAGATTCATAATTACAAAAAATGATGCAACATTATCTTATTAATCAATTGTGGAATTTTTATACTAAGGTTATGGTTCGATTTGTCTCTATCTTCCCTGAGAATGGGAAGAATGTCTACAACCAACATCATCTCTAAGCTATTAATTCCATATAAAAAAATATAATCAAAACCTCTTTTACCTAAAAGAATTATGGAATTTTTATAGTAAGGTTATGGTTCGAGTTGTCTCTAACTTCCCTGATAATGAGAAGAAGATCTACAACCAATATCATCTCTAAGCTATTAGTTCCATTGAATTAAAACAATCATATACTAAATATTTTAAAATCCACAAAATCCAATCCACCAAATCTATCAATACCAAGTCGATATTTTTAAATTAATAACAATCAACCAAACTAACCAACTAATTTTTGAACCAGAACTACGTAGTCTTGATTTCCCTATTGCACTCAGGGATATGTAGGAGCAAGATAAACTCTTGTCAGACACAAGTATAAAAAATAAAATATTTTGTTTTACTAATTGAATCTTAAATGAATAATTTTTAAGGGTATAAAAGTTCATGTGATTAGCGATGGTAATGTTTTAATATGAGCGAACAGGATGTTAATACCTTCCCTTATCCGTAATCGACTTAGTATATATTCTCTATGAACATTATGCAATATACAACGATGTAAATATTCTTTATTAATAGTAAAGCTTAATGTTAATGGGAGGTGTATTATTAGTTAAAATACCGTGACCGAATGTAACCCGATTTATGATAATTCTTGAAAACAACACTGCCCATTGAAGAAGAAGTAATGAAAAGAAGAAATTCTTTTATTTAGTACAGATCTGTGTATTACTCCCTTGAACCAGAGGTAATATATAGATGAAGATTCAAGGGGAAAGGTTGTTACTAACAACCAGTAACTAAAAGATGAAAAAGGAAAGGTAAAGGAAACAGAAAAAGAAATAAAGTGGGCCTAAGTAAATATGGAGCCCACAAATCAAACAACAAGGGCTTAAAACAAAAGGAGTAGTCCAAAGACTAATATAACCATGAACTAAAGAAAATAAGGAAGGGAGGATGAAGATAACAATGGAGAAAACTTGTTAGACAAGAAAGTGAATTTTAACAACCCCCTCAAGGTGGACGGTGTAAATCAGAGAGTCCCAGCTTGGAGATGAATAGTTTGAAGAGCTTAGGTGGCAGCGGTTTAGTAAAAGCATTTGCAAGTTGGTCAGATGATCGGATAGGAAGAAGATGTATGAGCCCATTTTTGATCTTTTCTCTAACCACATGGCAGTCAATTTCTATGTGCTTGGTACGTTCATGAAAGACGGGATTATGAGCCAAGTATATTGCAGACTGGTTGTCATAGTAGACTGAGATAGATGTTGAGAGGGGAAGCTTTAGATCATGAAGAACATAACTAAGCCATTGTAGTTCACAAGCAAGGCTTCCTAGAGCTCTGTATTCAGCTTCTGAAGAAGACCTGTTGACAGTGTTTTGTTTCTTGGTTTTCTAAGAAATAATGGATGATCAAAGCAGAATGCAGAATCCTATGATTTGTATGCGGGAATCTAAGCAACTTGCCTAGTCCGAATCTGAGAAAGCAGAAAGTCTGGGGGATTTATTTGAAGAGAAGAAAAGGCCTTGTGAGGGAGATTATTTGAGATAGTGAAGAACTCTCAAGGCTGCTTTGTAGTGAGTGTCTAAAAGATTGTTCATGAATAGGCTAAGTTGCTGAACTGCATAAGAGATGTCAGGTCTTGAGATTGTAAGGTATATTAGTTTGTCAACTAACCTTCTGTATGAAGAGGGATCTGGAATTGGAGTATCATCCTGAGCTTGTAATTTGATTGATGGTTCAAAAGGAGTTGTAGCAGGTTTTGCTGCATGATTGCCAGTTTCTTCTAAGAGGGAAAGGGTGTACTTCCTTTGGTTAAGATGGATTCCAGTTGCTGATCTAGCTATCTCAAGTCCTAGAAAGTATCTCAATGTGCCTAGGTCCTTTATATTGTAGCTGTTGTCTAGAATATGCTTAATTGTGAGAATTTCATCTTTATTGTTCCTTGTAAGGACAAGGTCATCAACATACACTAGGATGGCAGTGAAGGTGTTGTCTGTTGATTTGGTGAATAAGGTCTGATTAACTTGAGAGTGAAGGTATCCCAGGGAAATCAGTTTTGTTGATAGGGTTGTATGCCATTCGCGACTTGCCTGTTTCAATCCATATAAGGATTATTTAGTTTACAAACCAGGGAACTATTTGATGGTAATAAACCCGGAGGGTTTGTCATATAAACTTCCTCATGCAAGTCACCATGCAAGAAGGCATTGTTGATGTCTAATTGTTCTAGGAACCAAGACTTGGCAGCAGCAAGAGCTAGGATAAGCCTAACAGTGGTGATTTTAACAACTGGTGAGAAGGTTTCGAAGTAGTCAACTCCTTCAAGTTGGTTGTAGCCCTTTGCAATAAGTCTGGCTTTGTATCTTTCCAGGGTGCCATCAGCATGGTATTTGACTTTAAAAACCTATTTGCAGCCAATTGTTGTTTTATTGTTTGGCAGAGGAAGGATGGTCCAGGTGTTATTAAGTTGTAGAGCATGAAGTTCTTGTTGCATAGCCTCCTACCAACATGGTATTTGGCATGCTTGTTTATATGTTGATGGTTCTATGATAGTGGATACTGCAAAACAAATTTTTTTGTAGGGAACAGAGCAGTTAGAATAGCTTAAAACAGAGGAAAGAGGATAGAGAATACATGTTGTAGAGTGATCAGAACTGGAGTTGGAAACAACAAGATTACAATGATAGTCTTTTAAGTGTGTTGGTGCCTTTCTAGTCCTAGTAGAATGTCGCGGAGTAGTTGGAGATGGTGTAGGTGTATGCGTGATGCTATGATCAGTGTTGGTATGGTTAGGTGGGGAAAAGTTTGGAATATCTGTGGTAGTGGGATTGATGGATGTAGGGGAAATTTTGCATATGGATGGTGAAGTATCACAGTTATAATTGGTGAAGGGAAAAAAATATTCATAGAAGAGGACATGTCTAGAAAGAAATATGGTATGAGAGGCTAAGTCATAGAGGATGTAACCTTTGGTACCATCTTTGTATCCCAAGAAGATAGTTTTTCTGGATCTTGGTTGGAATTTTGTCCTATGAGAAGTAAGGGTTGTAGCACAGGCTAAACAACCAAAAACTCTGAGATTATCGAGGGATGGTTGTGTGTTGTGTAGGATGTAGTAGGGACATTTATGTTGGAGTAATGTGGTAGGAGTTCTATTAATAAGATGGACAACATGTTGTATTGCAAAGGGCCACGGGTTTGATGGTAAATGAAATTGAAAAATAGCTCTAGCCACATTTAAAATGTGTTGATGCTTTCTTTCTACAATTCCGTTCTGTTGGGGTGTTTCAACACAAGTTCTTTGATGAATTGTTCCTTTGGATTTCAGGAAATCATTCATGAAGAACTCTACACCATTATCACTCCTTAGACGTGATAATTTGGACTAAAATTGTGTTTCTATGAATGAGATTCTGTCTGGTTTCAGCTTTGCTTTTAAGCATAATAACCCAAGTAAATCTTGAATAATCATCAACGAGTGTTAAAAAAAATTATGGCAAAAAAAGAAGGGGTTGCATAAGGTCCCCATATGTCAACATGAAGTATTTGAAAAATCTTTGTAGTGTTAGTATTGCTAACAGAAAAGGGTAACTTTTTTTGCTTAGCTAAATGGCAAATATCACAAGGATTAGAGCAATGAATTCCATTGGCAATAAAGGGAAATTGTTTGCTTAAAATTTTTAAAACAAAATCAGGTATATTTTCTAATCTAATGTGCCAGAAGTCTGATTTTACAACAGTATTAGAGGAATTATAAAAGGTGAAGGAACCAGTATTCTGGGAATGAGATGAGGTGATGCAGAACAAGCCTTGTTGCAGCCTAGCAGACCCAATCATCTTGTTGGTATGGTTCTGAAAAATGAAGCATATATGTTTAGTGAAAATCAAATGGCAATTAAGAGCATGTATTAGTTTATTGACACAGATCAAATTGACATGGAATTGAGGGATAAACAAGACATTATGAAGAACTAGGGAACTAGTTAAATGTATAGTCCCTGATATAGAGGTAAAAATTATGTTACCATTTGGCAGAGTGATAACCATAGGTGGTATACTCTTGTGTATTGTAAAATTGTGCATATCACATGTGGCTCCAGTGTCAAGGAGCCACTATGAAGAGGTATTACCTGTAGCAGCATAAGCAGTAGTATTAATGACAAAATTTGATGTATGATGGTCATCTGACTTGGATTGTTGTAACATCTTCAAGATATCTTGGACTTGTTCTTGAGTGAATAATTGGTCATGTAGTTGCACTTTGTTATGGAGCAGTGGATCTTCACTTGTATCTTGTTTGTCCACAGGGTAAAGGGCAGTATGGTTGATACTTCTAGGATTCTTATTGGATTGGTACCCTTGTGGGTAACCATGTTTGAGAAAGCAAGTTTCAATGGTATGGTTGGTCCATTCACAGTAAGTGCAGAATCTATTAGGTGGATTCCTAGGAGTATGTGATCTACCACCTCTCCCTCTATAAGGATTGGTGCCTCTGCCTCTATAGGATTGGTTTGTTCTAGGGGGATATTCTGGTTTGGAATTGGCATAGAGGATGTGTCCTGCTGATTCGGGTTGAGGGTTAGGATTTTCCAATTGGTCTTCTTGTTGTATAAGTAAGGAAAAAGCTTTGCTGATATCTGGGAGGGGGTCCATTAGCATGACTTGGGATTTTACATGGGAATATTGTTCATTCAGGCCAGTTAGGAACTTAATGACATAATCTTGTTCCCTATACATTTTCACAGAGTCTATTACTCCACAAGTGCAAGGGGTTGGGCATTTGCAATTCCTAATGGGTCTGAAATTTTCAATATCTTCCCATAAAGATTTGAGTTGTGTAAAGTATTCAGGAATGTCTAGAATACCTTGATTAAGATTTTAGAACTCTCATTGCAGGCTGGCTATGCAAAAAATGTCACTTCGAGAGTATCTTTTTTGTAAATCTTGCCAAACATCTGTTGTAGAGTCAATCCAAAGGATTGACTTGACAAAGGATTCTTCAACAGAATGTTGAATCCAAGAAAGCACCATGGTATTGCATCTGGTCCATGGATCAAGCATAGCTTCTCCTTGTGGTGGCTGTTTGAGGCTTCCATCAATGAAGTGTAATTTGTTTTTGGATTGCAGTGCTAGTTTGAATGCGCGTGACCAAGAGTGGTAATTTTTTCCGTTTAATAGAGGAGTAACAAGAACTAGTGATGGATTCTCACTAGGATGAAGAAAGTAAGGACTGGACTGGTAAGCATTGTAGTCAGCCATAGAATGTATGAGAATTCAGATAAGAACAAAGAAGTAGGAGAACCCTTTTTTGTTGTTGCTGATTTCTAGACAAGGGAATAGAACAAGATAATGAAGAAAGAAGAACAAGAGGGAGAGTGGTGATCAGAGCGATATTCGCTCTGATGCCATCTTGAAGACAACACTGGCCATTGAAGAAGAAGTAATGAAAAGAATAAATTCTTTTATTTAGTAAAGATTTGTGTATTACTCTCTTGAATCAGAGGTAATATATAGTTGAAGATTAAAGGGGAAAGGTTGTTACTAACAACCAGTAATTGAAAGATGAGAAAGGAAAGGTAAAGGAAACGAAAATAAAGTGGGCCTAAGTAAATATGGAGCCCACAAATCAAACAACAAGGGCTTAAAACAAAAGGAGTAGCCCAAAGACTAATATAACCATAACCATGAACTAGAGAAAATAAGGAAGGGAGGAAGAAGATAACAATGGAGAAAACTTGCTAGACAAGGAAGTGAATTTTAACAATAATGGTGGTACTTGCTTTTTAGATTTTTCTACAAGTTTTGAGGCTGGTTCAACCGTCTTACTAAAATTGTCAGCTGTGGAACATATTAGTCTGAAATGTGATTGCTTGGAAATAACTCAAATTATGAACTTATATTCGTGTGATTCATATTTCTCATGATTGTGACAACATTTGCTCCCTCTCTGGTGCTCGAATTAGAGAATGATATATATTTTTATAATTTTTAAATTATTTAATTTAAAAATAAATTAAAATTTAAATCATTAATTTTTTTACCACGTGTCATCATCTCTACTTAGTTTAATCCCAAATATTTATGAATCATCTTGAAAAGTTGGGAGTTTATTCTTATATCCATCATAAGTTTAGAATTGACCACTTATTTGAGCTACTATTCTTCTAGAATTTACCACTTATTTCGGGTTTTACCAAATGTTAATTTTCTGATTTAGGTTTGGTACATGCTATACTCTACCCTGAACCCGCCCCAAAGTTTTATTTCACATATTTCATGTGCACCTGAATAACCATGAAATGAGTTTGTTTGCAATATTTGATTGCCACTCTAGTCAAATTGTAAATTTCACAATATCAATTCAAGTTGAATGAATTAGGCTAATATGTGTAATAGGAATTTAAAAAATGAAAAAATGGTGTCTTTTGCTTGCCTTGAGAAGATTTTTGGTAAATTATTACATGCCCTTATGGCCTTATAGCTTCTCTTTGTGCCTTTCCCTCCTGTTTTTTCCATGCTTCTTTTTTTCCTTCATGTAACCCGACTTCTAGACAGAACATGTAATGCCTTTTTCGGGTTATCCGTTGGATTTTGGGTAACCCAAAATTTAAAGGGTTAGGGGATGATATTGTTAATTTCAACCCTGCTGAGTTTGAGTTCAGTTTTCGGATTTCGGGTTCGGAGTGAGGTAAGCATAACCCCAACCCTGATCTGCCCCGTCGTCATTCCTAGAATATACCTATAAGAAATTAAGCTCGATGAAAAAGTTTTATCATGATTTTTTTTTGTTTCCCACAGGTATCCTCACACTTGAGGCAATCTTGTTCGAGCCGGAAACATCCACAGGTATGTGGGGCTAACTCTCCCAAAGTTTTACCGTGATTGATGCCTCTCCATAAATTTAAATTTACACAACGCATTACACAATTATAAAATCTTCCTAACTAAAACTACATGATATGGAAGAATTAGTAGGATTACATTTTTCATCTCTGAGAACTTTCAATCTTGATTTTGTTTGATGTCTTCACAAAGCAATATATAAGGAAATACTGGTAGATGAAGATACTAACATGATACAGGAGTTGTCCTTGATTCATAGTTTCAGCTATAGCTCCATTGAACAAACCACTTGCTTGCTTGAATTTGGATTCTCTCCAATATTAAAGTGTTCATTATCATATTTAAATTGTGACATGTAACAAAAATAAATATTTAATAGTTAAGATTTTAATTTATTTTTAATAAAATAATTTATGAAGTCAAATTTCCCCTTATAATATAGTATTGGACTCTCCTTGCAGAGGAATTTGCTTGTTTCATGTTTGGTCAAAGTATAACATGGACTTCAACTATTGAATAACAGCCTGTGACGAGTTGAAAGTCCTGAAACTTTGGTGTCATTGATTAACTCGATTAGTAGCATTAACCATTAGACATGAATATCATTATCAATTACCTAACATGCAAGTAGTGTCATTGTTTAACTATTCTCTCTTCTCCTAGAATCAATGGCAAAACTAAGTCATTTACTTATTGACCTTATTATCCAATCTTGGTGCTAAGATGATTCTTCAAACTATTTGTAACTTTTAATGTTATTCAATAAATTTCACTAATTTAATTAACTTCATGAGAATGTCTTCTGTAAGTATCAGAATGCAACTAAGAGGGGGGGGTGAATTAGTTGTCTTAAAATAATGGCCGATTTTTCTGCAAAATCAAAGTTAAAGTGCAGCGGAACAATATGCAGAAAAATAATAGGAAATAAAATGAAAGAGATAAGGAGAAGAGAGTACACAAGGAGTTTTTATACTGGTTCACCTTCCTGTCCACCGAAAGCTACATCCAGTACTCTTGCCGCACAAGAGATTTTTCCACTAAGAATTATGAGTTGTAATTACAATATCTCACCCCGAGATCTCTATGTACCTTACACACTCCCTAATTCTTATACCCTTGGAAAACCCCTTTCCAAGTGAATCAATTCCCTTTCTCTTCACACCCCATGAAAGAAAGAATTGAATATATTCCCCTTTCTCTTCACACCCCGTGAAAGAAAGAATTCTTTACAACAATGAAGAATATTCAACTATGGCAGATTGCCTTTACAAGTATGAAACTTATGTAACTTGCAATCCAAACTCTGAATATATATAGAAGTATATAATGCTCTTTGTAAAAGTCTTTGAAACACTTGAAGCAACTTTGCAAAATTAACTTGAAAGTTTAAGAACAAGTTGCAAAAAGTTCAAAGATAAATTCTAAGAAAAAGTGTGAGAGCTTTTGAGAGTTGAGAGAAAATTGTATGAAAGTTGTGTATGTTTTTTTTGTGAGAGTTTAGAGCCTTTTTATAGAGTTTACAAACACCCTTTGAAGTTTTCTGAAAGTGTATGAGTTGTTTGGAGTGAAGAGATTTCGTTGGGAGTGAACACCTTTCACTTTGAAATCTGAAAAACACTTCCAACAGCTCTCAGTAATGGGTTACTCATTTGAGTAATGGGTTACTCAAACTTTCTGTCCACTTGAAATTCGAATTTTACATTGAGTAATCGGTTACTCACTTTGAGTAATCGGTTACTCAAACTCTCTGTCCAACAGATACTTAAAAATTATTTTGAGTAATCGGTTAATCACTTTGAGTAATCGGTTACTCAGATTTCAAAAATCAGTTTTTCAGTTGGATAACTCTTTTCTCACACATGCATAGTTTGAGCAATTATACTTGTATATACTTAAGAGTTTAAGATAGAAGTACTTACAAAGACTTGATCTAATGTCTTGAAGCTTTATCTTCATTTGTCTTCATAAGTCATCTTCCTTTTCTTCTTTTTGGTGATGTTGGTGTCTTCATCAAAACCGTGCCAAGGTCAGGAGCAAGATCTATACAATCACAAGTTCATTTCGAAGATGGATAACATAATGATAATCTTTAATAAGTCCTACATTCCCATCCCTCACAAGTTCATTTCGAAGAGGCAAAATCTTTATTATATGCAAAAGTCCAATATTTCCATCCCAAAATGAAAGGAGCATCCTTACTTTAAAAATTCATGTGGAATTAATTGAGCTTTTTCATTATTTTGGATCGAATATCCATATGCGCCAAAAGACAGAGAGCTTAGGAGATTATTTTTTACCATTGCTATCATAATAATATAAGTGGGTCTCTATCCTTGTACTACAGTTAAATTAACTTTAAATTGGTATATTCTAAATACTTAGTATGATGTGTCTCTCTATCCTTGTTACAGTATACATAGAAAATGAGTTCCGCTTAAGCAATCAAATAAATATTCGATGAGTTTAAGATAGGTGTGAGCTATAAAACATGGATACGGATACATGTGTTGGATATTATACGTATACGATACATTGACACATTTTTTCTAAAATACAGGATACGATACGTTCAGGGATACGCATATAAAATAATAAAAATACATAAAATATGATAAAATTATAAGTGTAAATCAAAATATCCAAAGTAAAAAATATAATGGAAATTGAAAATCATTGTCCTCTATAACAAATCTATATTATCATATTTTAATGAAAACGAATCTATCTTATCTCATTTTATTGAAAACAAATCTATATATCTTATATTTTATTGAAAACGAATCCATATATCCTATATTTTGTTGAAAACGAATCGGATATGTGTCTTGATATTTATTTTTTTTAATTTTTTTAATTTTTTTATACTCTATGGATATGTATTCTTCACGAATCCGAGCGTATCCGTGTCGGATACGTATCAGACACCAACATGTGAGGGTGTTTGACGAATTCGTGCTTCAAAGGGTGTGAGAATACAATATGTGGTTTGAGAATATTTTCGTATTACTATATGATTACATCAATCATCAATATTGAGCCCATACAAGAAACAAAGTCACAATGCATATTTTTGTTGACGATATTGTCGTGATTGGAAAATTGAGAGATGAGAATTGGGATGGCAATAGGTACCGAATATGTGGATACCCGCAAAAAATACTCGTAACGGGTCTGGTTTGGGTCCGTGTTTTTGAACTCATAGGTAATGAGACCTGAGATTTGAAGACATGCCAGTGGATGGTCTAGGGCCTAGCAATGAGATACACAGACCCGCTATTCCTTCCTATATATATGGGAAGGGATCCACTTACTCCAAGAGTAAGTTTAAACAACTTATTTCATATCTTAGCCATCAATTCTAGGGAAGTCCAATGTTTGAATTAGTGAGCAGATCTATACCATCAAATTTCCCTAGAATTGATAGCTAAGATGTGGACTATGTGGATACATATATATATATATATATATATATCCATAATGTTATATTGTTAATTTGCAAATATAATTGATATGTTGTTAAACAGTAATGTTTGATTAGTGATGTGATATTATGTTGTTAATTGATATGTGTAATATAATGTAATGTTGATTGAACAATTCTTATTAAATCAATTTTATGTCATAATATTGAAGTAGACAATTTAAAATGTGTTTAAAACTTTAAATTATTTTTTATAATTTGTTCTCTTGTTGATTACCTAAATAACATATAAGATTGTAGTAAAAAAATACACAATTACATAAATTATTACTAGACATTATTTTTAATGTTTTTTAATTTATGGGCACTCGTAGATCCGCTGGGTACCCAAGGAACCATGGGTAGCAAACTAGTGGGCACAATATGAGTCTGGGGTGAGTCTGAGTCCAAAAATGAACCAACAGGGTGGATCCAGGTAATCCATTACCTGGACTCAATCAGACTCATTGTCATAGTAATATATATTATATGGAGTATAAGTTTAGCAATGGACGAACAAACCTTAGTACAATAATAAATATTAGATATCATACCATATTACAAGCCATTAAATTGAGATATTTTGGGTCAATCATACAACGGTAAGAAATTTGAGGGAGATGTAAATCATAAGATTCAAGTGTAGTGGATGAAATGATGAAGTATATTAGGTGTCATATATGATAAAGAAATGTATGACTCAAGCTTAAGCGAAAATTTTACCAAAAAACTATTAGAAGCACAATTTAACATATATGAAAACTTTGCTTTAAGTGATTTAATATATTTATCTATCTATTACTTATATAACAAAAAAAACTTATAGCATCTTATCATTTGCCACATGTCACATTCTCCTTCATTTTTCCTCTCCTAAATGGTTTCATGATAACCATATATACATTTTCATACTATATTTTCTCTTTCTTGATTATTATAGTAATGATTTAATAAATAATTATTGCATTTTTTATGACTATGCCTTAAATTGCATTTGAATTGTTATTGGGGTCCATAACTTTCTCTTTCTCTTCCAACAATCTTTCGCTCCCAATAATCTTCTTTTTCTTTGGTTTGATTTCATTCTTTCATTTCATTATGTATCTTCCTTTTCTTTCTCTTCCAATCATCATCATTAATGTGCATTTTTTATTTGTTTTGTAGATCTATTCTTATTTTGAAAATCTGATGTTTAAAGTACATTTTTCATTGATCTTTTTGTTTATTTTGTAGATATGCTTTTATTTTTTAGATTTTTTCTTATTTTTATCATTGATTTTTTTGGTTATTTTTTCAGTGATTTCCTTATTTTTTAGACGTATTCTCACTAATTTCATTATTTTGTAGATCTTTTATTCCAACATTTCTCTTTTTTATCGTCTGGTAAGCAATGATATCTTCCTCAAGGAAGACCAAACCTTCAAAACATATGCTATATACTCAATCTCCATTTATATATACATCACTTATAATATTACATTTATTTTTGTTATTAATATATTTATCTCCTCATCTTATCTTACTTTTATCATTTTTTCTCTTTCTTTGTAATTTGGTTCTCCCTTAAAATATTTATGCATGTTAATTTTCTCTATATGCATCTTTTATTTAACTTATACATTTTTTATTCAAAGAATCACCATTTTTAATTTTTTTTGTTTTGCATGTTTCAGAAACACATAGACTGTATACTTTCTAAAATAAGTTAAGAATCATAGTTAGTTATCGATAACTTCATTTTTTGTTTCGTGGTTAGTTATTCACTCACTTGTGTATTTTGTATCTTATTTTCTCTATTCGATGATTTTTAATATATGTTGTTTAACACACTCATTTTGGCTCAATATTTGTGCTTTTGGAAATTTTATTTAAACATCATTACCTTAATTTATTGTTTGCTTAGAAATTTGTATTATTTGGGTTGTCAACAATATAATATAATATTTTTGTTCTCTGCTTCTGGATTTTTAGGCATTCTCATATATGGAGAAGAATAATATCTTTATTTTCATTTGATTTATATTTTATTTATGGTTTCCAAATTTTAGGCATTCCTCATTATGAGAATAAATTTGTAGAAATATAACTAATAAATTTTGATTGTTATAATCAATTGATTTTATTTATATTTTGTTTAAATTATTTATGATTTTCACATTTATGTTCATTATAGATATAAATTGGTAGAATTATAACATATGATTCAAAACTCATGAAGAAATATAATAGTTGAAATTTTTTGTATCAATTACATAAATAGTATATAAATTTATGGATTAGTTACATAAACCAAGACCTATCAAAAAGAACAACTAAATTAAAGAATATATAAGGAATCTTCGTAACAATTATGTAATATACAATGTAACTAAGGCGTATATAAAGAATTTATAATTATATTTTACAATTGCTATATTATAATAGTCACAATGGGAATATTTTTTTTTAACTTATTTATGATTTCCAAATTTTAAGCAATTATCATTATGGATATAAATTAGTAAAATTACAACATTTGATTCAAAACTCATGAAGAAATAGAATAGTTGGAATTTTTTATACCAATTATAAAAATAGAATATAAATTTGTGGATCAGTTTCAAAGTCGAGAGAATCAATTAATAATATAAACATGACCTAATTGAAAGAACAACTAAATTATGGAATATATAAGGAATCTTCGAAAAAATTATGAAATATATAATATAATTAAGAAATTTATAATTATATTTTACAATTGATATATTATAATAGTAATAATATGAAATATAACATAAACAAAATATTAATGATAGTAATTAAGAAGATTAAAAACTATACCAGTAAATTATTAGAACAATTATGAAATATATAAGGAATCTTAGTAACAATTATGGAATATATAACATAATTAATGAGTATTAAAATATATGACAATGATTGTGAGTCATAAGATGGTATGATGTTAAAGTGAAAAGGTTTAAGAAATATAATGAAAGATGTTGTTGGTTCAAGCCTTACCCATAGCAAATTTAAAAAAAAATAAAAAATGAGTTATAAGGTAGTTTGATGGTTATAGTTCAAGTGAAGGAGATTGGGGGTTCGAGTATCGCTCACAAAAAATAATAACATTATAACCATTGCCGATAAAAAACGATGATTTTGTTTCTATTTAAAAATTATATTTTAAAGTTGTTATTAAACTTTGAAAAAATATTTTAAAAATAGTAAATGAAAATATGTAATAATTATGCATTTAAATGGATCTTAAAATATTCTCAATTAATATTATTTAATCATTTTTTAAAACTTAAATAGTAGAAATCTAATTTTATTATTAATAGAAAGAATGAACTATTATATTACAATTAATAATAAAATTTGTTGTTATTCTCTTTGGCTAAAAAATGATACATAATGAATTTATTTCATAAAAATAAGAGTTAATTACACTGACACCCCTAAGTTTTAGTGAAATTACACAAATCACCCTCACATTTCTACAAATACACAAACCTCCCCTAGTTTTATACTTTCATAACGTGATAAATGTAATTAAGTTAAACAAAACATGTTATATTGTGAGGAAAAATTCAAATAATATATAAATCAATGTATCTTTATTATTTTTTGTTACAAAATGCATCAACAATTCTAAAGAGATATTGTTTAAATCGCTCTTATATTATATCGTAACGAACCAAAAATAATAAAGAGGTATCAACCATATATTATTTGGACTAGTCTCCACAATATACCATGTTTTGTTTAACTTAATTGCATTTATCACATTTTTTGTTCAAAAAATTACACTTATTTCTCATATAGGGGTAGTGAGTGTAATGAAAGTACAAAAATTAGGGGGTTTATGTAGGTGTAGAAAAAATGAGGGGTGGTTTGTGTAATTTCGCTAAAACTCAGGGGGTGTCAGTGTAATTTACTCTACAAATAACAATGTTTAATACTAATTATTTAAATAGTTCTTAAAATGTTCTCGTTTAATATTGTTAAAGTGCGTTAATATCAAGAATCCAATCGTATTATTAATAGAATGAACTATGATATTACAATTAATGAGGAATTTGATGATATTTAATTTATTTCTTAAAATTAATGATTTTTAATATTAATTAAAAAGAAAACTTGATAGTTCTCAAATGTTTCTTTTCCTATAATTAAGGAATTATTGATATTAATTATGATGATTTAGTTTCTACTTTAAAATTATGTATTAAAGCTGTTATAAAAATTTGAAAAGATATTTTAAATATAGTAGATGGAATATGTACTAATTAAACATTTAAATAGATTTTAAAATATTCTCAATTAATATCATTTAATCATCTTATGTGTCATCTATCATTTCTTGTATATTATTAAAATACTAATGTATAAAAATTGTACGGATGAAAACATATAATCAAATCAAGACAATGTTACAATTTTAAAATATTATAATAAACTATTAGTAATTGTACGTAATCGCTTCAACAAAAAATATAATAACATTGGTTTGTATTAGTTAGAGTTATATTATTTAATTTTTCTTTACAATTCTCATAACTATGTCATTCTCTATCTAATGGCCTATACATTTTTTAATTTTAATAATCCAATAGATGTCATAGTTCAAAGTACTTATCCAAATCAACAAGATCACAAAAAATGAAAAGTTTTTATAAAAATGATAATACTTGAATCAACTATTGAAATTATTGATCAAGTAAATGAGTATGTTTCGAGTTTGATTCCACGTAAAAATATTATAATCCAATTCAATCAGTTATTAAGTTGTTGATGCAAATATTTTTAAACTTAATAATATTAGGTGATGAAAAAGAACTCAACAATTCTGATTCTATTGATATGTGTAAGTTGGAGTGAAGAAGATTGAGGGTTCGAGTATCGTCCACAAAAAATACTTACATCCTAAACATTACCGATAAAAAAACAATGATTTTGTTTCTATTTAAAAATTATATTTTAAAGTTGTTATGAATCTTTGAAAAAATATTTTAAAAATAATAAATGAAATATGTAGTAATTATGTATTTAAATAGATCTTAAAACATTTTCAAGTAATATTATTTAATCATTTTTTAAAACTTAAATAGCAGAAATCTAATCTTATTATTAATAGAAAGAATGAACTATTATATTAAAATTAATAATGAAATTTGTTGTTATTTTGTCTGACTAAATATATGATACATAGTGAATTTATTTTATAAAAATAACAATGTTTAATCCTAATGATTTAAATATATATTAAAATATTCTCGTTTAATATCATTAAAGTGCGTTAATATAAGGAATTCAATCGTATTATTAATAGAATGAACTATGATATTATAATAATGAAGAAATTTGATGATATTTTATTTATTTCATAAAATTAAATATTTTTTATACTAATTAAAAAGAAAACTTGATAGTTCTCAAATGCTTCTTTTCCTATAATTAAGTAATTATTGACATTAATTATGATGATTTAGTTCTACTTTAAAATTATGTATTAAAGTTGTTATGAAACTTTGAAAAGATATTTTAAATATAGTAAATGAAATATGTAGTAATTACACATTTAAATAGAATTTAAAATGTTCTCAATTAATATCATTTAATCACTTCATGTATCATCTATCATTCCTTATATAGCATTAAAATATTAATGTATAAAAATTGTACGGATAAAAACATATAATCAAAACAATGTTACAATTTTAAAATATTATAATAAACTATTAGTAATTGTACAGCTTCAACAAAAAATATAATAACATTGGTCTATATTAGTTAGAGTTATATTATTTATTTTTTCTTTACAATTCTCATAACTACGTCATTTCATGTAATGACATATTCATTTGTTAATTTTGATAATCCAATAGATATCATAGTTCAAAGTACTTATTCAAATCTATTGATATATGTAATGTTAATGAAGGTCAAACATTCAATCTATTAACTCATGAATTTTTAAATTTATTTACAATTTTTTGGTTTTCCGGATCATAAAATTAAGTTCTTCCACACTATGATATTATATATATTTAAACTTTGTCAAGTTGAACAATGAGGGACACTAAGTTTTAAAGGATATATCAATTTCAAAATAAAAAAATTATAAGTTTTTTATACTTAGATGTAATATGCATGTTCTTCACCATGAGACAAAAAATACTACCTCTGCAAATACACAGATAACTAACTAATTAGATGTGATATGATTATTAATGAATGCATCACTGAAAAAAGCAGAAATAACTCCTGTTACATTAGATGATTTAGGCATGTTTGCGGTAGAAGAATAGATGCAGCATAAATATCATGAATCTTTGCTTTTTGAATTAGGAATCATGTGATTTAACGCGTTGAATGAAATTAAGGATACCGGACATTGAGGAATCTGCAGGAAATTGAGGATGCTGCAGGCAATTAGGTGAACTTCTATCGTCCAAAACAAAAACAAAAAGTAAATGTGATTTAGAATCCTCTGGAGCAATTATAATAAATGGCAAAAAAACAATTACTTCCGGTGTAATGTAATACAATATAAAAATGTATTTATGTACAAATAATATATAATCCATTATTCATTTGTATAGATTAATAATAATCAAATAAATAATAAAAATAATAATAGTGCAAAATTCTATTTTTCTATTTTTTCAAGCATCATCCAAAGATTTAATACATAACTAAGGAAATGGTAGTTTTTTTGTTTTTATTAAAATTGATATTGTTTTATCATTCTCAATTTCTCTTTACAATTATTTTTAGTTTTTTCTGTTTTTAATCAAATTTATATTTTTACAATTATTTTTAGTTTTTTCTGTTTTTAATCAAATTTATATTTTTTTATCGTTCTCAATTTATCTCTAGTCTCTACAATTATTTTTTCATCCATCATAATAAAGTAGGTGAATAATTAATAAAAAAAGTAAATAATATTCTTTTAAACTTTGATGCGACAATTAAGGACGATTACTTCAAAAAACCAGAGTTGTATTAAGGATGACTTTACGAAAATAAATAAATAAATTATAATAAATGACACATTTTGATGTATTGTCACCCATGAAAGACAAACATAGTATCGAGTATCTTGGATAGCCCCAAATACAATGTTTGCTCGTAATTTGACTCAAGGGTAAATCATATCTGGCCTAAAGGAAATAAAATTAGATACAAAAAACAAAGTAGAAAAAAGCTCTTATATTTAGGCTATAGGTGGAATAATAAATAGCAAAATATTTATAAAAGAAAAGGGTAGAATAACAAAATGGTAAACACGTTATTTAGTTTTTAAAGTCGTGACAAATTAAGGCATAATTTGTTAAAATAACTTTAGATTTTCTTTCCCATAATTAGTTCATCTATTCTCGCTAGCTTTAACCTTTATATATAGATTTACATTCTAGCTAGCCTCATTTCTTTGCTACGTACATAACTATACACCTTCTTACATATTTCTCTTACCACCCCCACTTTCAAAGGCAAGTGAAATAAGAAGAAGAAGATCTACAATCCTAAGTCATTGAAGGTATGCTCTCTTTTTTTGTGTACATTTTCTGTAGCTTTTGCTTGCATTCTTGTGTAAATTGTTAACCTATGTGTGGAGTTGTTTGTTAAACCTTTTGTTTTGGCTCATTAATTAACTACAACAACCAATCATGTTATGTTGTTTGTTTCTTTGTTGTCTTTGGTTTGTTAGATTAAACTCCAATGCAACATGGGAGTGTGATGCGCGAAGCATCCACTACAATCACATTTTATACCAAATAATTATGATATATATGGTTAATTAGTTAGGCAATACTAAATTGGTGCAATGATATAATAGGATAGTTTATCATCATTTTGAAATGAATTTAAGAAAAATTAAGAGCAACATGTAAGTGCTGCTCAAATTCTATTAACAACACTCATTGGAAGAGATAATCACACATCTCACAAAATATTAGCTTTTTACTATACATAAATATCATGGTAATACCCCAAAAAAAAAAAATAGGAACAGTTTAAAAACGTTGCACTACTTTGTTGCCCTCCACAAAATCATCCTTTTCAAATCACGTTGGAGTAACATGCACCAACCTATTAGTTATGATTAGGACCTAAATTAGGTCATTGGCCAATTGGATACAACTTTGTTTGTCTGGAAGAAAATGCATAATCATTTATTAACTCTAGTATTCGTCCTATTTTTGTTCCTTGATGTAAAATCAATTTGTCCAACTTTTATATAGGTAAAATTTAGAGAAAAAACTTAGCTGTTTAGTATTTTATTTGTAGCAAAATTGTTTCATATTTTCTTTTAATCAGCGTTTTTTTTAGTAATTCTATTTTTGTTTGGTATAAACTTCTAAATGAAAAATTGTTTTGTTAACAAGTGTAAATGAGTAAGTTAAATTTAAAAAAATCAACTCTAAATATTCCTAATATAAAATTACTTATTTTAAGTCATGAAACAATATCCCTGTAACTAGAAGATAAAAATGTTTATCATCTAGTTGGACTAGAATCTCGTGGAGCAAGGACCAAATGATAATAGAAACTGGTAGTGCTGGCCTAGAAGAATGTTTATCACCTTGTTTTGAGATAGGATAGCTTTGTTCATATATTGTAGAAGATCATAAGTGGATATTGGTTACTAGAAAGTAGTGAAAAAATTTATATGGAAAAGATCTCTCAAAATTTTAGTTCAAAATATAATATATACTCTCCATTTTTCTCATGTTTTATTAACAAAGAAATTCTTATGCGGTTGGTTTCACAAACATAAGGATATATTATTTATGATTTAATATGTATATATTGACAGTGTAAATATTTTTTACACTGTCAATAAATCATCCACCATTATACTGCATAGATTTTAAACTCTATTATTTAAGAACATGATGAGAAACTTAGATATCACCAAACATAGAACAAGAGGCGTGTACAAGGGCAATGTTAATCTATCATTGCTTTACAAAATTGATTTTGTAGCTGTAAGTGGGGACTGTGACTTGACAGCATTAGTGGCCTTAATTTGCACCACGTGTTTGTTTATGATTCCGGTTCACCGCGTTTCATGATACCATATCATACTCTACATAGTTAGCAACTCTATGTTAAACTTCTTATAGCTTCTTATTATTAGGGGAAATTAATGTGAGATTTGTGAAATAGAATCTATGGAAAGATATATATATTTTAAATAGATGAATAAATTTGATTAATTAAATCAGTTTCTTAAATGAATAAAAAAACATTAAAATCTACTGTTGTTGAGTTAGGAATAACATTTAGCCTTTTACCAAAAACAAATAAAGAGCAATTTAGCCAAAAAGGTTTAGCTTTGAACAGCAATAAATGGATGCTTTAAGATGATTTTTAATATTAGTTTGTTATTTAATTTGAAATATATGTGAATATTATTAAAATTAATTTTCGTGTTTGACTTTGATTCCTAGGGGGTTATCATCACCTAACTTTCAGCATATAAAACTAAATTATATGTAAACATCGATTGCTTATCGTTTATTATTCTGTTTGGATATGAATTATTATTATTATTTTGTGTGGTGATCAGCATTGTATAATATTCAAGATTTTTCAAACAAAAAATATTAACAATGTTTTCTTTTTTCCTTTGCATATTGTGAATTTGTTTAGTTTTCAATTTGGATTGAAAAAATGTGGGTTGATGAAACTGGCGTGCATGTCTTATTCAATTTTATTTTAGTACTACGATATCCTCTCGCCTATGAATATGAAACTAATCTTTTCATGATTTGTGATTGTCCTTATAACAAATATTGTTCACATTTTGGTCGTCACAAGATCTAGCAGAACTTTGAATTATTAGATCAACTTGATATGTTTTATTCCATTGATTTATAAACTTAGGTTCAAACCTAAAACCAGACAAAAATAGCAGCGGTGTCTTTGTTGTACTGATAAGGACTAATAGGAAAATTAGACTTGCTAATCCGTTGACTTAGGCAACTTGTGCTGTACTTCAAACTTGCTCAATCTTTTTTTCTTATTATTATATCTGAATATCAAGAGTTTTAAAACATTTTATTGCTAATTAAAGAAAGTATCTAATATAAAATAAATAAATTTAATCCTTAGAATCTAAAAAATTACTATTTTTTATTAGGAGTATTTATAAAAAAAATATTGTAAGAAGATTTAAAATTAGGTCATAAAACTCCCAACCTTTTACCTATTTTGCCTCAATCATTGTCCACTTTTTGGGTTTGGGAAATAATATATACACTTTAAACATGTCATACCTTTTATGCATCATTGTTTCCGTTTTGTAGTCAATAAGAAAATAGAGAGCCAAAATAATCTGCACCGTTAAATGTAAAGTTTTGACAGAACTATTATATCATTCATATGTTGAAAGTTAGAATATTGATGTGAATGTAGTTATTTCTCAATTTTATTCCTACATAAAATGAATATATATATCCAATACATTATATTTAAATTTAAGAAACCACTGCATTTCAGCGTTATTATTTAGGAATAATTTTAATTAGAATATATTTTTTTTATCGGATTCTCCTATGAGTGACTGGCTGACAACTATATCCAATTGGAGGGTAAGTGTCTTACCAACCTGGCACCTACTCAACACTTTTTACATCTTGCCAAACATAGCTGTTAAATAACAAACAGATTTATTAAGGAAGATTATTATTGCACATTTTATATCAATTAATAATATCTAAAGTTTGATAGACATATGCTTTTTTTTGCAAAGAAAAGTGAACATGTTTTTTCTTTTGCTAAGCAAAGAGAATATGCTATGTTAACTAATTCACAAACATTGTTAATCAATAATTAGATAATGATGAACAACTATAAAAACTATTTTGAATATCATAATTCATTTCTCATTAATAATGTCATAAAGTAAACATTTACTTGCTTATCCTATGATATTTTATGTTGTTTTGTCTTCTTGCATGGATGTGTCGTATTCAAAAGCATAAGCAACTGTGATTATCTAAAATTAAGTGATTTTGACGTAATGGCTGCAAATTACACTTGTCCCATAAGCTAGGCTTAAACTTTATATAATTCATTTTCCTATAACTTCAAGCCATATGTTCCTTCCATATTCATTTTGATCTTGAAGCATATGGTTTCGTTTCTCTTACTGAATTCTAACTTTTTCTATCTTCTAATTCTCTCTTGGATTATCTGATCAAAAGGACTTTTCCTAAGCTCAGCTTGAAGTTTTCTCTATCCTGAGTTCTACAACCAGTGCTTCTGGAACACAAGAGAATAACTTTAAGGTTTAAAGCACTTACTCATTTTCTTTTGAATAATGGAATATATTATATACAAGTTTACACACATATCACTTCATATATTCTTTGAAAGGGAGAAATTATTACGTGGTCTAAGACCAATTGTCTAGAATACATGAACATCCACACCATTGATGATATACTAACAACTTAAAGATATATTAACTTATGCAAAATCATCTGTGTAGATATGTTTGAGACTATTAGTTCTGGACCATGTAATAATTTCTCCTTCATAGGATCATTTGAATTCTTCAATAATGTTATGGCTTTAAGCATGAGTGGCTAGTAGGAATCTGATCCATAGCTGGGGTATATTGCATTTATGGCTTTGACCAAACTACCTAAATGTTTGCACTGTTTGTAGAGAAGATATGAAATGGACTGAAACTCCACATCTTTACATGTCTTTATCTCATAATGCTTGTTCATTCACTTACTTCTTTTCTGTCCATTTTTTGTGGAGAGGAAAGAAAGGACTCAACCCTGATTGTTATTGTAACTGACAAGTATTTTTATTGAAGAGGGGACATTTCTTAACTTCATTGATTTAGATTGCTAGTGCTTAGGCAGTTACTTGCCGAGGAAGTGTTCTCTGAAAAAAAAAGTTGGTCTGGATTGTTCAACCCTTGTATGATCTCTCAACAATTTAAGCAGTTCTACTTGTATGAGATTCTCTAGTTTGTAGGAAAGCTATAATCTTTTTTTGGGACTACCAAAGGTGATCCTCACCCTATATGTAAGGAATAAATCTCTTTCGGGATGCATGATGTCCCTCCCAACAAGTGTCGCTCCTAGGAATCGAACCCTTGACTTTTTGGTCATATTGGGAATTTAGTGGGGCCTTACACCACTAGACTAACGTTTTGTTGTTATAATCTGAATTTTCTTAGTTTGATGCAACTCATTCTTCAATAAGCTATGTACTTACCTCCTGATGTAACATAACCGTTTTATACCTTTTCAGGTCTAGGCATGGAAAACAACATACAGCGTGAAGTAGCAGAACAAGGCTCTCCTATAGTTCCATCACTAATTAAGTATATTTCATCAAATGAAGTAGCTGGCTTTGATACTAGTGACTCTCAATGTCCTAGCCCATCTCCAATGGTAATACTCATTTTCAATTCTTTTATAGCATGCATGATTTTGAGAGTCTAAATTATTTGAAAGTGAAACTCTTAGTACTTTTCAAAATTCATGTATAAGGCTCAATTGCTCCCATGTTGAACAGGAAAGTGGAGCGACCTCGCCCGGAGGACGTAGCGATGAACCTCTGGTAATCCATCATCAAAGGAAGCAATCTGTCAGCATGCCACTCACTTCTGATGAAGTTATTCAGCCACAGAACACCAAAAGAGTTTTCTTTAGTGGTGAAACTGTACTCATAGATGGTATTTCCTCTTCATCAAAAGCTGCAGTGAAGCCTCCACATCCATCCAAATGTTACTCTCAACCAATGGCAAAAGATTTTGTGTTCCCGAAGGCGCCTAATGGTGGTAGTTATTCGAACCATCCAGGCATCAAAGCATTCAGGGATAAGAGGTTTGACTCCTTTAAAACATGGTCTGGTGGACTCGAGAGACAATTATCCATTCTACGCGGAAAATCACCCAAACATCCTGCTCATGATCAGTGCAGCAGTTTCAGGAACACTGAAAAGAATGTACCCGTTGATCGGTACTTTGATGCATTGGAAGGTCCAGAGTTAGAAACTCTTAGGGTATGTGATTTCCTTCCACTATTTACAATTCACATCATAGATAATGCAATTTGTGGTTTTCAAATTAAGGATTTAGATGTAAATGGTTTGCCTATATACAAGATTTATGATAAGATATCATGACGCCGTTTGTTCCTTGTAAAGGAAAAAGCTTTCTTGTTGATTTCCTGAATATCCTAATTCTTCATTAATCACTGACATAAATAGTCTCACTAGGCATTCAGTGTTTTGCACCTTAAATTAGAGTAAGAAGCAAGTATGTATAGACACATTCTATTCTAGATCAAACTCAATGAAATCATTTACATACTAAAGATAAAAAAAAAATTAAGTCTACTTTTATTTGATGAAGATTGTAACATATTTTGTTGTTTTGTTCCTTTTCAAACAGGCTTCAGAAGAGACAGTGCTTCCTCAAGACAGGAAATGGCCATTTCTTCTTCGGTTTCCCGTATCGTCTTTTGGTATTTGTCTTGGAGTTAGCAGCCAAGCAATTCTTTGGAAAACACTAGCCACTTCTCCATCCACTGACTTTCTTCACATAAGCCTCAAAGTTAATTTAATCTTATGGTTCATCTCCATTGCCCTTGTTGCTACTGTTTTCACCATCTATATTCTTAAATTCATCCTCTACTTCGAGGCAGTTCGCCGCGAGTACTACCATCCGATCCGTGTTAACTTCTTCTTTGCCCCTTGGATAGCTCTCTTGTTCTTAGCTCTTGGAGTTCCACCATCAGTTGCCAAGAACCTGCATCATTCACTTTGGTACTGTCTAATGGTTCCGGTATTCTGCCTCGAGCTTAAGATATATGGACAGTGGATGTCCGGGGGCCAGAGGAGGCTCTCAAAGGTGGCTAATCCATCAAATCATTTATCAGTTGTTGGAAATTTTGTTGGTGCATTACTTGGTGCATCTATGGGTCTAAAAGAAGGGCCTATTTTCTTCTTTGCTATTGGACTTGCTCACTATATAGTCTTATTTGTTACTCTTTATCAGAGACTTCCAACAAATGAGACCCTCCCAAAGGAACTCCATCCAGTATTCTTTCTGTTTGTTGCAGCTCCTAGTGTTGCTTCTATGGCTTGGGCAAAGATTCAGGGTTCTTTTGATTATGGATCAAGGATTGCATATTTCATTGCCATGTTCCTTTATTTCTCACTGGTAAATTTTATTGTTATCCTTTAGTACTTGAAGTATGCATGATAATTCTGTTTACCTTTCATATATATGTTTTAAATTGCGGCTACAAAATTGTGGTTTTTGGAGTCTCCAGTCGCAATCACATCGGCTGCATTTCCCCACAATTAAGATAAGCGCAACATAGTTCCAACCGCAACCACAATTTAAAACCGTAGACTCTAAAACAAAGCATTTTCGCATCTAACATTGTTGATAATTTCTTAGCATCAAATTTACTTAATAGTTTTATATGCTTTCGCAGGCTGTCCGGATCAATTTCTTCAGAGGATTCAAGTAAGTTACATCTTCCATATCTCTTAAATTGGTAACTCTATAACTAATTGAATTTTCTGACCAAAATATTTGATGTGATTCTTCAGATTCTCACTTGCATGGTGGGCCTATACTTTTCCAATGACTGGTGCAGCAATTGCAACCATAAGATACTCAAATCAAGTCCCAACTATTGAGACCAAAGCATTGTGTGTAATCCTAGGCCTCATCTCAACACTCACAGTAACAGCACTGTTTGTATCAACTATATTGCATGCATTTCTTTTCCAAGACCTCTTCCCTAATGATTTAGCCATTGCCATAAGTGACATAAAGACAAAACAACATAAGAAATGGTTCCATCTAAGGCATGGAAGCTATGATGCCAAAGAGATTGATAATTACTTGAAGTTTGTGAACTCAGATCAAGTTGATATAGAAGCTTCTACCACAACTCAACCTTCCAATTTCTTAGACAACTCTTTACCTGTTTAAGGATACTTGTTTAGTATATTGCACTGAGTCATTCAAGAGACTGAGAAAACTATGAGCATTTTGTTCAGTATTACCTACCGTAGTTAGACATGTGAGGAACATTACTAGGAGTTTTAAATGTTCCAGTGATCATGTGTAGTAGAATTACTAGAATATGGTTTGTGTAGAAAGCAGGCTTTTATAGAAACAGTGATCACAATATATTTTGTAAAACAAGTGAGTTCTTTGTAATATAATTGAGATTTGAGAGTAAATAATCTTGATCAACACATAAGGGAGACAATATGCTATTTTCATCAAATGTGTGCATAAATAATGATGGAAGCATATTTTGATACAATCTTCAAAAACAACAATTGGGGTTTATTGGATCAGCGAATCAAACTCTTGCTAAAGAGATAGATATTTCTTCTAATGTAATATTTATGAACAGTGATTTATACATAGTTATGGTACAGTGACAACATATAAAATTTACAGTGTCACTATATACCTTTTTCTTTATTTCTTATAGATCCCAATATATTATGATATTTTATCTCCTAATTCCTTTTCCACACAAGTGATGCACTGTCACTATATGGCATCAGTGTAAAATTTGCATTAGACATTCACGTTAAAAGAGTGTGATGGTTGATAAATTGGATTGACTAGCTAAAACAGTGAGCTTGTAGAGGCATTTGGGTATGCTTTGAGAAATGTTATTAAAAGAGAAATCCAAGTGTATAAGTTTCGGAAAATGACATGCTCCAATGAAATTTATCAATGCAATGAATCAAAAAAAATTTGAATGACAAGGGTATTCCATGCATTCATAAAATGATCAATGACAAAGGTATTTCATTCACAAAATAATTCTTGCCTGAATGCAATGATTCAATATTACTTGGAAATTTCAGAAAGAGTTTGAAAGCTTGTCCAAGGACTACATTACTGTCCGACAACTTGTGTTAATTCATATACTATCAATTGTGATTAATTGAAAAAATATATTTAAATTAAGAGTTTATTTATTAAATATTTCTTTATCAATAACAAGTTATCCTCCACCATTGCGAAAGCAACAAATGATTGCTTAAGAGTTTCAAGAGATATAATGATTGCTTAAGAGTTTCAAGAGATATAAACTTCTGTGGTTAGTATCTTTTCCCTTACAGGAGAGAGAAGTGCATATCCTTTAAATTATATCATAATTTTGTCCTTTAAATATAATATGATAACAATTTTACTTTTAAATGTAAAAACAAAATGAATAATTTGTCTTTCTCTCACTTAAAATATTCTTTTTCCAAACCTTGCGTAGGTTAAATGTAAGAGATTCTCTCTAAAAATTTGTTAAATGGACCCTTCAAACATATTGTTGCTCAAATTAATTTTAGGAAATTCAATTTATTTCCTTTAAACATGTGATTTATCTTCATCACCATTAAATTTATCTGGATGTACACAAGAAGGTCCCACAACCAATTATGAATGAGATCAATAATTTTATTACTTGAAATATACAATACATTTTTATGTTTTTGAGTGTGTAGCCATCTTAGAAAATGAGGTCCTCTTGCGTAATTATAAAAGTAATCATTTTATAAGTGTTAATTAGAGTAATCAATAGAGTTAGGTAAAGTTAGTTTAAAGTTACTAGATATAGCAAGTAGTTAAAGTTAGTTAAAACAGTTTTAGAAAGTAGTATATCACTTTGTGTTTCTTTGAAGTAATATACATATACATTGTTACTTTTTCATCTCTCATCTATCACACTCTTCTTCACACTCTTCTTTCTCTCTTACAAATTCTCTAACATTTGACATCAAGAGCCTTAGAAGATCAACAAGCTTCCCGCTGCAACAAGAAATGGCTCAAACAACAGGGAATTATGTCACAACTCTTCTTGTGTTAGATGGCAAAAACTAGAGGAGATGGTGTATACAAATGAAGACAATATTCAGTTATCAAGATGTTGCTGATATCGTGGAAGAGGGGCTGCCAATCTTGGAAGAAGGAGCCACCGAAGCTCAAAGAAATGCACACAAACAAAACAAGAAATGAGATTGCAAGGCAATATGTCTTCTTCATCAAGCTGTAGACAATGCTCACTTTGAAAAGATTGCAGGATCTGCAACAGCAAAGGAAGCATGGGATGTACTAGAAAAACACTATGCAGGAGCTGCTCAACTAAAGAAGTCTCGTCTACAAACCATGAGAAGGCAATATGAACTCATGCCGATGGAAGAAGATGAAGGAATTGCTGATTTTTCACAAGATTGATCACACACATCAATGCTATGAAGGCATGTGGTGAGAAGATGGAGGATACAATCATTGTAGAAAAGGTGCTAAGGTCAGTAACTCCAAGGTTTGATAATGTAGTGATAGCCATAGAAGAGTCGAGAAGAGTGGAGAACATGAAGGTTGAGGAGCTTCAAGGGTCACTTGAAGCCCATGAGTAGAGACTTAATGAGAGGATAGTAGATAAATCCTCACATCAAGCTATGCAGGTACAAACTACAAAGAAATGAGCATTTCTTATAAGGAACTCAACCAAGAACCAACAAAGATATGCTGAACAGAAGAGCAACTCAAGAAAGTGTTATACCAACAAGGTTGAACAACTAGAACAATTGAAAAGAAATGGCTACAAACAGGTTAAAGGATTGAAGAAGAAGTTTGACAAGAAAAGGGCCAGGTGCTTCAATTGTGATAAATTTGGGCACTACTCAAATGAGTGCTTAGGACCTAGCAAGAATCAGAATCAAAGAAGACAAGAATCAGAAGCACACCTTGTCAAAGAGGAGATTGATGAATCTGATGAGGAAGTTGTGCAGTTTATGATGACAACAAATTGCATAACAAGAAGAAGTGACACTTGGTATTTGGACTCTGGCTGCTCTAATCACATGACTGGGCACAAAGAGTGGCTTGTGCACTTTGATCCAAGCAAGAGAAGCAAGGTCAAATTTGCAGACAATAGAGTGGTGATCACTAAAGGAATAGGAGATATTCCTCTCAAAATGGAGAATGGCAAGAGAGCATACATCACAGATGTGTTGCTTGTCCCTGAAATGAGGACAAACCTCATAAGCCTAGGACAACTACATGAAAGAGGCTTCACCATGAAACTAAGCAATGGAATTATGGAAGTCTTTGACAACATGAAGAGAAGAATCCTACAAGCTCCACTATCAAACAACAGAACATTTCAAATCAAGCTTGGAATTGGAGACCCTGAGTGCCTCAATGCAGAAGCATTCTCAAATGAATCTTTGCTTTGGCATTTGAGATATGATCATCTCAATTACAGATATATTAAACTTTTAAGCACCAAAGAAATGGTCATTGGGCTTCCAGAAACCAAGCTTCAGAACTCAGCATGTGATAACTGCTTAATTAGCAAGCAAACGAGATCTACATTTGGTAAGCATACTCAAACCAGGGCCTTGGATATGCTACATGTTGTGTATTCTAATGTGTGTGTGGAGCTTTTGAGGTTCCCTCACTAGGTGGAAACAAATACTTTGTATCTTTTGTTGATGATTTCAGCAGGAAAATGTGGACTTATCTCATCAAAGCTAAGAGTGAAGTGTTTGAGAACCTGAAGAAGTTCAAAGCTCTAGCAGAAAAGCAATCAGGGAAACAATTGAAGATTCTCAAAACTGATGGATGTGTTGAATTCACCTCAAGAGAGCTTGAATCTTTTTGTGAATCACATGGCATAATTCATGAAGTTACTGCCCCGTATACACCACAACACAATAGTGTAGTTGAAAAAAGAAACAGAACTATCATGAACATGGTAAGATGCATGATGAAATGCAAAAATCTACCTCACAATCTTTGGGGTGAAGCTGTGATAACATCAACATATGTTTTGAATAGATGTCTACCTCAAGAGAGCTTGAATCCTTTTTGTGAATCATATGGCATAATTCATGAAGTTACTGCCCCATATACACCACAACACAATGGTGTAGTTGAAAAAAGAAACAGAACTATCATGAACATGGTAAGATGCATGCTGAAATGCAAAAATCTACCTCACAATCTTTGTGGTGAAGTTGTGATAACATCAACATATGTTCTAGATAGATGTCCAACTCAAGCACTTGTCAATCAAATTCCAGAAGAGGTTTGGACTGGAAAGAAACAATCAGTAAGGCATCTAAGAGTGTTTGGATCAGTGTGTTATAAACACATTCCAGATCAATTGAGGAAGAAATTGGACGACAAGAGTGAAATGATGATTCTGGTTGGATACCACTCAACAAGATCATATAAACTCTTGAATCCCATCACGAAACAAATAAATTTTAGTAGGGATGTTCATTTTGATGAGTTGAGTTCTTGGAACGAATCCCTAAGGAAGGTTGAGCACAACAAATCAATCACCATGTTTCCTCTACAAGAAGATCATGAAGCTGCAGAAGTCTTGGAACCTGACTCACATAATCAAGTGATCAGGGATGCTCAAAGAAGACCAACTAGAACAAGGCATCTACCACTAAGGCTTAGTGAGTTTGAGATGTTTTCTGATGATGAGATTACAGATGAGGGAGATTTAGTTCACCTAGCACTCCTAGGAGAAGTTGAGTCAATCACTTTCAATGTGGCAGTTCAAGAAGATATTTGGTGTGATGAAATGAAGGAAGAACTCAAATCAATCAAAAGGAATGACACATGGGAAGAAGCTGAACTACCTGTTGGCAAGAAACCTATAGCTGTGAAATGGGTATACAAAGTCAAATTGAGACCTGATGGAAGCATTGCTAAGCACAAAGCAAAGCTTGTAGCGAAGGGTTTCATGCAAAAAGAAGGCTATGACTATGATGAAATCTTTGCACCAGTGGCTAGGTTTGAAACAATTAGACTGATTGTGGCTTTAGCTAGCTGGAATGGTTTGAAACAATGGCAACTGGATGTCAAGAGTGCCTTTCTCAATGGACCTCTTGAAGAAGAGGTATACATCACTCAACCCCCTGGATTTGAGACATCAGCAGACAGAACAAAGGTACTAAGACTGAAAAAGGCATTGTATGGGTTGAAGCAAGCTCCAAGAGCTTGGAACAAGAGAATTGACTCATTCCTAACATCTATTGGCTTCATCAAATGCAGAGTAGAGCATGGTGTCTATGTCAATCTAACTGGCATAAGTGAACTAACTCTAATTTGTCTCTATGTAGATGATTTGGTGATTACAGGAAACAATGAGGCTGGGATTTTGAAGCTAAAAGGAGAATTCAAGTCTGAGTTTGAGATGACTGATTTAGGAGATTTATCACACTTTCTTGGCATAGAATTTCTTAAGACACCAAGAGGAATCATAATGCACCAGAGAAAGTACATTACAAATGTATTAGAAAGGTTTCAGATGATGAATTGTAAGCCTGCATCAGTGCCAGTAGAAGGAAATCAGAAACCAAGTGAAGTAGAGCCTGAAATGCTTGTAGATGCAACTCTCTATAGACAAATGGTTGGATGCCTTAGATTCATTTGTCATAGCAGACCTGAAATAATATATGGAGTATGGGTAATAAGCAAGTACATGACAAGCCCTACTCAATCACACATGGTAACAGCAAAAAGGATTCTCAGATACTTGAAGGGAACCTCAAACTATGGTGTTCTGTTTCCAAACCAGAACCAGAAGTGTGAATTAGGT
>NW_017727734.1:346139-350459 GCF_001865875.1 Lupinus angustifolius | reverse complement strand
ACAAGTTCAAGAGATTTAGGGATATGTTGAATGTGCATAGTTTTGGTGATAAGTTTGTGTAGTTTCTTGCTGCTATATCTTGTAATAAGTAACTCTTTGATTAAGAGGGGATGTTAATTAGAGTAATCAATAGAGTTAGGTAAAGTTAGTTTAAAGTTACTAGATATAGCCAGTAGTTAAAGTTAGTTAAAACATTTTTAGAAAGTAGTATATTACTTTGTGTTTCTTTGAAGTAATATACATATACATTGTTACTTTTTCTTCTCTCATCTATCACACTCTTCTTCACACTCTTCTTTCTCTCTTACAAATTCTCTAACAATAAGCACCAAAAAAGTAATCATTTTATTTATGATATAAACTTTTTAAAGTGTTGGGAAAGTATTACCCGTTTGTGCATATAATAATAGAGAAAAATATATATATATATATATTGAAAGTTAAAAGTTTTAAACTTTTTAAAAAAGTAATACAATGAATAGTATACTGGTATAAACTTTTTAAAGTGTTTTTAGTACAATAATGATACATAGATATTACATCATCTATCATTTATTTTTAATCATCACCTATTTTTTAAAAAGTAATGCTTGAATACACTCCAAATAATACTTAATTTTTAACTAAAATTCATATACTCCAATTTATTTGAATGGTGCACCTTGACTGAAAAATTACAGTTTTGATACACCTTTTTGAAAATTTACAAAATGGTGTATTTTTAGGACACTCGATAATGTCATAGCCGATTCACTTTTTTTTTTACTTTCACCCACATAACTCGGCAATGGTGCGAGAGTTTTATTTATTTTTTCATTTCTCTCATGGAACTCGACAACTCCATGGGAGTTTCATTTTTTTTCCACTTCCTCTCTCCTAAATCGGCTCCCATATGGGAATTTTATATTTTTTTCTACTACCAGTTTTATGTTTTTAATTTCCACCCCCTCCTCTTTACTAGGCAACTGGTGAAGAGTTTTATGCTTTTCTAATCAATAGTAATGGTGGGGGAGAGTGAATACATATGAGGAAGTATGGGAGAGAGAGTTTCGTCAATATCCCACAAGTAATAATCAACAACAATGTTTTATATCATGTACAACATATATTCCTTCTTCACAACAATGTCACAAGAATAATCTCCTAAAAATATATATTAATATGTTTTGGGAAGAGATTGAAAGGTGAAAGGCCTATGTGTATGATGATGGAGAGGATAAAGGTTGAGACTTTGAGACATTATTAGACCCAGGTTAAGGAGTTTGTGGAAAATGGGTCTTTGAGATAAATTTTAGTTGGGTTAGGGAAACTAGTGAGATTGACAACATTTTTTCTTCGCTCGTTTCCTTTTGTAACAATGCACTACCCCTTTTATTTGGTCAGTGTCTCCTCTATATTTCAGCTTGAATTGCACCACTTAGACTGTTTTGGCTTTATCGTTTCTAACTTTAATTCCTTGCATCATTTGTTTTTTGTGCGACACTGAAGAGATTATGTAGTCCATTTTTGTTCTTGTTCATCTCACATGTTGATGATTAATGGTAGAGAAGAGTGTGGGATGAAAAATGAAAAATAAGAGTAGAAGAAGTGAAGTATATATGTAGGATGAGTGGAATGAGAGATTAAGAAAAAATTAAAAACATAAAACTCCCATGTGGGAGCCAATTTAGGAGAGAGGAAATGAAAAAAAAAATGAAACTCCCGTAAAGTTGCCGAGTTCCATAAGAGAAATAAAAAATAATTAAAACTCTCACACCATTGCCGAGTTATGTGGGAAAAAGTAAAAAAAAAGTGAATCAACTATGACATTACCAAGTGTTCTAAAATACACAATTTTAATAAATTTTAAAAAAAGTACACAACTACTATAATTTTTCAGTCAAATATATACCAATCAAGTAAATTTGGCATTCGTATGCCCTTTAAATTCTGAAAGATTTTTAAGTGAATACAATTTTTCACTTCTAAAATAGCATTTAGCTTGAAAAGTGAAGATTGTTTCCTTGTTCGATACAAACGAGGCTCTCCCTCCAAAGTCTCAAACCTTGTCTCACTCTTTTTAAGAACCTCCACCAAATTTAGCGGCGATTTTTTCAACCTACATTTCCATCACATTCTTAAAACCCTCACACCCTTTTCTTCTTCTTCTTCCTTCTTCTGCGCCACCACCCATTTTCTCTTTCTCTAACAATGTCTCAGGTTGTGGCCACACGATCCATTCAGAGTACCCTTTTGTCCCCTGTTTCTGGATCTGCACATGAAAGGGCTCAAAAGTTCTTAAAGCCTGCAACTTTTTCTTCCATGGTGTTCCCACCAGAAGGGAACAAATGGTCCCAAATTGGCTTCAGAAGCTTCAGTATCAGTGCAAGAAAATCTGCACCGGTTGAAGTTCTCCCTGTGTCACCCGAGGACGATTCAAAGGTTCGTTCTTTTAGTGTCTCTTGCTGAAAATTTGAGATTTTTGGGAGTGTTTAAAATAGCTTATAAAAATAAGAGTAAATAGTCATTTCATTTCAGTCCCTAGTATTTTTTCGATTTTATCCCTCAAAATTGAAAAAACCTAAAATTATATAAAAAATTTCAAATGTAGTTCAAATTAGTCCTTTAGCATGTTTTACGACACCTGATAGGCACTAATTTCATCCTAGAAATGACTAACTTAACCCGCATTTGAAAATTTTGGGACCATTTTGTGTTTTTCAAAATTTCAGGACCAAACTCCTAAATTCGAAAGCATCAGGGATTGAAATGTGTATTTACCCTAAAAATAACATATGAACTTATAAGCTCTTTTTAGCTTATTCAAAATAATTTATTGAATGAGCGCTTAATTAAGCTGTTTAACTAAAGCCACCCTTTGCAGAAGACCCAGAGTTTGAAATGAGGGAATGTGGAACTGGTTGAGTTTATTTTCTTTTGTTAAAATTGTTGTGACCCTTTTTTTGTGTTATGGTGATTAGATTGAGGAGCGTTTGCAGCACTTGCGTGCTGTGCAGCAATTTGGTGACAGTTCATCTGGAATGTGGTCGAAGCCGACGGTTAGGCGAAAGACAAAGATAGTGTGTACGATTGGTCCTTCTACCGATACCAAGGAAATGATTTGGCAGTTGGCTGAGGCTGGAATGAACGTGGCTCGCCTCAATATGTCTCATGGAGACCATGCTTCTCATCAGAAAGTCATTGACTTGGTTAAAGAATATAATGCACAATCCAAGGACAATGTCATTGCAATTATGCTTGACACCAAGGTTAGTTCATTTCCCAATTATTATTTTTTCATTATATTGAGAGATCACAATTGGATATTGGAATTTAACTGGATGCATGGTTTCCTAACAAACGATTTAAGAGTGAATACCCACTTTAGTCTTTAAAAATTTTCGCGTGTACCAATTTGATCCCCGGAAAAATAAAATTCCAAATTTGTACTCATTGATCGCAAATGTAAGTCAAAATAGTCTCTGTCAGGTGTCATAAAGTATGCTAAAAATGACTAATTTGACCCACATTTGATAATTTTGTACCATTTTGGGGTTTTCAAATTTTCAGGGACTAAAATAGGTATTCAGTCATGATTTAAATGAATAATACTGAGTGGATGCATTTGTCAAATTATTGCTACTGTAAGTGTTTGTTTTTGTTTAAAAAATGATGATAAAAGGCATGTTGGATCATTGAGAATTTTTTCTTTTCTTTTCCTACTTTGTTAGGTGTTTCCCTCTTCCCTACAGGTAAAAAAGCCCCAGTCGATAATTTTGTGTGTGTGTGATATAATACATGGAGATGAGACAATGGGTATCATGTCCCACCTAGAGGGTGCTTCAATGAAATGCACTCCTTTTTTCTTCTTAGTTCTTTTGGCATTGTTGCAGCACCCTCCTTGATGAGTGGCAACTCGTATAAAGTGGCCTCCTTGTTGGTTTGATTAAGATTCTTTCAGATGAAAAGTAGTGTGAATCAGTGATGATTGGTGAATTATATGAGATGACTGATTGACATAATTTTTGTTTCTAATTTTTAGCTTCCATTTTAGAATCTCCTAAATGACATGATATAATGAGTCATAGAAAACAAGAATCTTTGTGTTGCTGCTAGTTGTACATTTTCTATTTTATTATTAGTTAATTCCGTGAAAAATCAATTTTAAAGTGTAACTCAAATTAAACTATTATGTTTTGCTTTCTTCATTCCTAAAATCTTGTTTCATTTCTTAATGGAGAAAACGTAATAAGGGATCTTCCACAGAAAAAAAATTAAAATTAAAAACAACAGGGAAATAGAAAACATATGTGGAGCGAAGCTGCTAAATCGTTCTGCAAC
>NW_017727734.1:345182-346039 GCF_001865875.1 Lupinus angustifolius | reverse complement strand
AGGCAATTGGCTTGACACCAATCTGAAACCAATTGCTGCAACAGCCAAATTCCCCTTTGTAACATCTGTTATCCACCTTCGGCCAATGGGCTATGCCATGTTAATAAAAAAAGTAGCTACTATGCTAATTAAATGTCATTAAAAATAAGGGTGTTAACCTCTAACCAAATGCACCAAATTATAGTAGTGATTGCATGTTGCCATCAAATGTTAACATCTTTACTTATAACAAAAATCCCGAAGTTACGTACCAAAAATTAATCGAAAGTTCAATGACCAAGGGAACCTTTATGTTTAGAATATTAGCACTTGATCAACTTTAATTAATTTGATTAGGCAGTGATGGACAATTCAGCTACTATTTATCAGGCTTTAAGTGTAAGTTAGCTATTGATTATTGGTCTGTCACAGTAGCTGGTAGTTAGCTCCTAGTTTGTCCCTTGAGCACTTTGTTAATTATCTGCAATCAAGCTGTAAATTAGAGATCAAGTGTGGAGCTTATAACCTTATACACAATTTCTCTCGAACATTCTTTTCAAATGACGAGTACTTATCATATTTTGTGTTAATGATAATTCTTTTTCTTACTTTCAGGGTCCTGAGGTTAGGAGTGGGGATTTGCCACAACCAGTCACATTAAATAGCGGGCAGGAATTTACTTTTACTATTCAGAGAGGTGTTGGGACTCCAGATTGTGTTAGTGTGAACTACGATGATTTTGTCAATGATGTGGAAGCTGGCGACATGCTTCTTGTTGATGGTACAGTAATCATCCGATGAATTAAAATGTTCAAATTACTTATAGATTTGTTTGTTCTATGCTTATTGAATGATAATTCATAATACAAACATTAGAG
>NW_017727734.1:328073-345082 GCF_001865875.1 Lupinus angustifolius | reverse complement strand
TTCTTTAACTTTCGCTGAAGAGTTTGTCCTGCATTGAGTGCAGATCTTGTAGTATTTACAAAAATAACATGTTCTTAGTTGCAGGTCTCCCAAGACTATCCTTTTGATAAAAATATGTTAAATCTAATCCTTGTATGCAGTAGGTGAATAATGCTTCAATGAACTCTGACTCTTCATATATGATTTAGGTGGTATGATGTCTTTCTTGGTTAAGTCTAAGACACGGGATTCTGTGAAATGTGAAGTTGTTGATGGAGGAGAGCTCAAATCAAGGCGACATTTGAATGTTAGAGGAAAAAGTGCAACATTGCCTTCAATTACTGGTTAGAGATCAGATTATTAATCCCATTTTGATGATTTTCTAGTAATATCTCTCTGCTTTTGTATGTTGGTAGTTGTTTAGGATTGATGTTATGGTGGTTTCCTGTGGATATAATATTCGCCTTGATTTGCTGCAGAGAAGGACTGGGACGATATCAAATTTGGAGTGGATAACCAAGTTGACTTCTATGCTGTTTCTTTTGTTAAGGATGCTGAAGTAGTGCATGAACTGAAGAATTATTTGAAAAGTAGATCTAAAACATTTAAAAAAATATATTTCCAAATATATATGTTTAGTTTGCTTCATATATAGATTATAAATATGATAAATTTCCCATTCAATAATGCAGGTTGTGGTGCTGATATACATGTCATCGTAAAAATTGAAAGTGCTGATTCTATACCAAACTTACATTCAATTATCACTGCATCGGATGGGGTGATAACCTAATTCTTGCATTATTTCTTCATGTTTACTGCTTGTTTCCGTGGAAGTGTGGAATATTTAGAGTATTTTAAATACAAGAATCTTGTTTGAGCTTGAAATTATTTGCTTAGTGTGTATGGATAGTTTGTGGAGTACTTGCTTAGCCTTAGACTGTTGATGTTTACCTGTCTTCTTTTCCGTACCTGTTTAGGCTATGGTTGCCAGAGGAGATCTTGGTGCAGAGCTCCCGATTGAGGAGGTTCCGCTTTTGCAGGTAATTTTCTTGAAGCAACAAATATGATGATTATCAGTTTGTATCATCTTATATAACTAGACACGAATATGAGCTCATATTAACATCCATAATGCTTGCTAATTTAGGAAGAGATAATCAACTTGTGTCGTAGCATGGGAAAAGCTGTTATTGTGGCAACGAATATGCTGGAAAGCATGATTGTTCACCCAACACCAACAAGAGCCGAGGTATCAGATATTGCAATTGCTGTTCGAGAAGGTTCTGATGGAATAATGCTTTCTGGAGAGACTGCTCACGGAAAGTAAGTAACTAATTCTGTTGGAGTAAAGCTTCTGTCTAAACCTTAGAAACATTACTAGTTAAGGCCCTTGAAGACGAATCTGGGCCTTAACCGGTAGTGTTTCTAACTTTTATACAGAAGCAAGGGTGTGGATTGATGCTGTGAAAATAATGCACTTCAGTGATGGGTTGTTTTTATTACCAAAGCAAAAGGAATGATTAAATTTATTATAATGCAGGTTCCCATTGAAAGCTGTAAAAGTAATGCACACAGTAGCACTCCGAACAGAAGCCACTATACCCGGTGGTCAAATGCCACCAAATATTGGTCAAGTGTTCAAGGTTTGAAGTCTATTGGTTTTTCGGTCATGATGATTTCATTTATCCATTGCACTCGTCATTTAAATGTCGACACTGAAATGTGTATATTTTATTTGGTTTTATGTAGAACCACATGAGCGAGATGTTTGCATACCACGCAACCATGATGTCTAACACCCTCGGAACCTCAACTGTTGTTTTCACTAGAACGGGTTCCATGGCTATCCTACTGAGCCACTACCGACCTTCTTCCACCATATTTGCTTTCACGAATGAGTTAGTTCTCTTCCTTCTTTCTCTTGTCCCAAGAAAACTTTTATGTGTCTTTACAGTTTACATAAGAGTCTTATTCTCTTGTTGACAACATATTTGAAAATTTAGAATCAGTTTCTGTCTGTATGCTTTTATAACGAATGGCTTTATCATCTAATGTAATCTTGCTGGTCACGTAGGAAGAGGGTGCAACAGAAGCTGGCTTTGTATCAAGGAGTCTGTCCTATATACATGGAATTCTGCAATGATGCTGAAGCGACTTTCATCAGAGCCCTGGATATGCTGCAGGTAATGTTTGGCGAACCTATGCAGTGATTGAGATGTTACCAAACCAGTTTTGAAGTACTTATAATAAGTAACATTATGAAGTAATTTAACCATGGACCTGAATATGATCTTCTTGCTACTGTTGTATGCCAATGCTTTGCCTGGCCCATATGGTAATATTTGCGAATTCATTTAGTTGACCTTAGCTATGTATGACATGCATATTTTCGAGCTATCCAACTATTGAGAATGAATAATAAGCTCTCAGGTTCCTTGTGAAAAAGATTTCAACAAAAGAAAAAATCTGGTGAAAAGAATATTTAGAGAAATCATATCGACCTTCTCTGTGATTCGAAGTAATTACACTCGGTACTCCTCTTATTTGGAAAGTTACACTTACCTTGATTAAACTTAATTTCAATCAGTGTCCATATAAAGGAGGTAAGTGTAATGATAATATGAAACTTCAAGGGACATTGGTGCAATTTATGAAATAAAAGGGGTACCGAGTATAATCAAGCTGAACTTCAGGGAACATTAATGTAATTTCTCCAATTTTTCGGAGCTTAAACTCAATACACGATTCCTTTTTTCAATTTGCTGCCAAAATAGCTTCCTTACATGACTGCTTATAGAAAAACTTTCCTACTCTTTCGATATTTCGATTTTATTTCTGTGTGTGGTTTACATGTGCAGAAACAAGGAATGGTGAAGAAGGGAGAAGAAGTAGCACTTGTACAAAGTGGCAGGCAACCTATATGGAGGTTTCAATCCACTCACAATATCCAAATCCGAAAAGTGTAGACAAAATCAATGATGGAGAGTGGCTACTAATAAAGTTTCAGCACACTTAAGTTTAATTTTATTAGAAGAGCATCTTAATACCACTTTGCTGGTAGAAACTGGTCTTGTTTTTTGTTGTTGCTTTCTTCATAGGTTTCATTTTCTTTAGTTGTTTGTTTCCTTTACATGTCTCAATTCGGTAGGGCATTAATTGTAAAACCTATTCTGTTACAATTCAGTTAATGGTAGTGCTGTAACAAGGGTTGTTGCTTAAACAACTTTCTATAAACAGCTATAACTTTTCCTACCAAAATAGGAGTATAAGCAGGTTGCTTAGTGGAGAAGCTAGCCATTTTGGTTCAATGGTAATTCTCCTTGTAAACGCTTTTTTCTCAGTAATATCTGTGTTGGAACCATAGTCATGTGACATGTAGTTCTCTTTTGTACCAGTATGTAGTATGTTACTTGTCAAGTATCAATATGTTTAGGGTACTTAGTTGATATGTTCTTTATACTTATATTATTACCATAAACTATAATTTATAAATAATTAATAATATATTTTAAAATATTTTATTCTATTTTCTATGTTTAATTTCATGATGTTGACCGGTAGGGTTTCTATAGTTTCCCACGTGGTCGTTTATCCTCATATAGTCGTTTCTTCTAGGTTTGGATTAACTCTTGTTTAACCATAGGAAAAGTATCGTGTGATAAGATTATTTCTTGTTTGTTGTAACTCATTCATGTAGATGAATGAACATCACCAATTACTCTTCGTTTCTTTGTTCTTACTTTAACTTAAATGTATATACATTCCTTATGCTGAACCAACTCTCCAAAGAACCATGAGTTGATACACAAGAACCAATTCACGGTTCTCTACCAAACCTCTGAGAATTGTGTTTCAATGTTTAAATCTCTTTCATTGCTACAACTGCTTGATTCATTGAATGTCTCCTTTTTTTCTATTGTGAATTCTTAGAAATTTCATAAGGTATCAGAGCTTCTTTTCTAGAAAGCGTTGAAGGAAATGGAAGATTCTAATTGAGATTAAACAGCTTTGCGAGAAGTAGAAGATCATTTAGAAAGTCGTATGGTGGAGAAGATCGAAATCAGGCTGCTTTAGAGAATACTCAATGTAGTAGAATTAGAGCACAACAAAGATGATTTTAAAAGTTCATCTAAGAGAGGAAGGGAAACAAAAAGAACACCAAGAAATGTAACAATCATTTTAACCCTTTTGCTTATGCTTATTGAACCAAATTGGCTTGAATTGATTCTCCTCATTTTAACAGTGAGAATGTTAAACAATGGATTTACTAGTATTAAACTAAACCTATACACTGTTATTCTCAAGGCCAAATGAATGTACAACTTAGATTCTGTTATGGGATCTTCTCATCTTCATAGATGACAACTACAATTTTACCAGCCAACCTAATTTAAGTTTTGCACTTTGCAGTTATTGGTCATGCCAATACATGGATCAGAAACTCAAATAAACTGATAAAGTAACATGATAACTGTAGTCTCTCCCAATATTTATTGTTTATTTTGAATAATCTAATGCCCAAAATCCAAATAGGCTTGAGATACTTTAACCAGAATTGTAGGTATTGCCAACTCGAGCGCTAACCAGTGCAAATTGCAATCTTCAAATAATTAAGTAACAGTGCAACAACAAAAGTCCTGCCTTATCCTGCTACAAAGTGGGCTAATAAACATTAAACATGTCACTAGGCTCTATTTAGTAACTATATGAAACATGGTGAGTTGTACATTAAATATTCTCAGGAGTGACATTTGTTGGGAGAGACAATCATGTATCTCGTAAGGGATCAATTTCTTACTCAAAAAAGGGTAAGGAGATATCCTTGAGTAGTAACAAAAAAGAAAACTGTATGAAACAGTACAATTACACTCATCATCCTGCTTCAAAAAGGAGTTCTCTGTTAATGAACATGGAGCTCAACTAACACCGGTTTCAGTGCATAAAACTATAGTGTGATGTTGTTGGAGGTTCAATCTTCTACTAGATCACCTGTTCCCTCTCCGACCCAAGTTCTTATACCTCTATTTTTTAGCATATAAAAAATTAAAGAATTAAATATTTCTCTGCCAATCATATACAGGAAAAATGAGGTTATCAAATTGCAGTTTGTTTCAGAAGGCCTACACCAGCCACACTTATAGTGGCAGGTTAAAGTTAATTTTTCATGAGGTGCCTCACCGTTCACCAATAATCTCCACAAGAGCATATACCATCCTTAAAATGGTGGAATCTATTGGTGTCCCTAACAATGATTTCACGTTGAACTATCTTGGAGATAAGCTTGGCAGCAATATGGCAATCACCGCAAACACGAAGGTTTTTGGTAATTCTGATTGGAGACTCTTGGGTATTCAGAATAGCAAAAACAATTGCTAATTTTTCACTGTGAACGGCGAGATGATATTCTTTATCCTCCTCCTCCACATCATGAAGAGCAGAATCAGTCTCGGGGACATATCCTAACTCTTTCATCTTCCCCACCAGCACACCTAACTCCTCATATATTTCCTTTGACTGCTGGTGTGATGTGTCACCAGCGAGAAAGGTGTGTACCTGGTTGTTCAGCTCAAAAGTGCTGATGCCAGGCATTTTCCGAATTCGTCTTCTCTTCATCAATGATCGAACGGCTGTTACTTCATTCCATCTACCAGCCTTTGCATAAATATTAGATAACAACACATAGTAACCTGATTGCTCAGGACCCAACTGAAGAAGGTTATCAGCTGCTAAAAGCCCAATATCCATGTTGCAGTACACTCGACAAGAACTAAGCAGTGCCCCCCAAACTCTTTCATTAGGCTCTATTGGCATCTTTTTTATGAAATTATAGGCCTCCTCTACTTGTCCAGCACGTCCTAAAAGATCCACAAAACATGCGAAGTGTTCAATTCTTGGTTTTAAGTTATATTCATCTGTCATTTGTTTGAAGTAAATCCTCCCTTCATCCAATAATCCTGAATGGCTACAAGCTGAAAGAATTGCCACAAAGGCGATGGAATCTGGGCTTAGACCCGACTTTTGCATTTCTGTGAAGAGTTCCACAGCATTACAGCCTTGGCCAGTTGTTCCATAGGCGGATATCAATGAAGTCCAAGATGCAACATCACGAAACTTCATCTTGTCAAACACTTTCCTTGCATCATCTAGACATCCACACCTAGCATACATGTCTATCAATGCATTCTCCAACAACAAATTTGGGCATAGTTTCTTCCTCTCAACATATTCATGAATCCTCTTTCCTAACAACAAAGCCGAAAGATCCCCACAAGCTGGAAGAACACTAGCACAAGTGATTGCATCTCGTTCCACCCCACCATTTTCCATTTGTAAATATAAATCTACAGCTTCACTCGGCATTGAGTTTTTCATATACACTGATATCATCACATTCCAAGAGACCAAACTCTTCTTCTCCAAATTCAGAAACATTTCCCTAACATACAAAACATTATCATACGAAGTGTTAGTTATGGCTGGCATGAGACTAGCCATTGTACCTGCATCTGATTTTTGTTGCAAGGCCTCCATTTCCCGGCAAATCTCTAATGCATCATCGAACCGCAGGTTCTGTGCATACCCAGCAACCATTGAATTCCACGAAACAACATCCTTGCTCGACATTTCATCAAGAATGCGCCGTGCCTCCAGCAAGCAACCACATTTGCCATACAAGGCAATAAGACCATTCCCAACAAATAAATTTGAATCAAGCCGTACTTTCAACACGGCTCCATGAAGCTGCAACCCAAACCTCAAATTATTAGAGCAAGAGCAAGCCTTCAGGACACAAGGATAGGTGTAATTATCACCAGTAAACCCACCACTAACCACGTCTTTAAAAACACACAAAGCATTATTGTACAAATGGTTATTCACATAGCTTCTGATCATCACATTATATACCACAACATTCCTCTCAGGAATTTCATCAAACACCTTGCGCGCCAATCCGGGTTTACCACAGGCAGCATAGGCCCTCATGAGTTTGATTCCCAGTGATGTGTTTTCGTGAAAACTGAGGTAATAAATCTTGGAATGTACATTTTTCAGGGTTTTAATATCTGGGTGTTGGTCTAATGCTTTGCCAAGAAGTTGTTCAGCAAGAACTGGGTTTTGTGGATTTGCCACGGTTCTTGTAATTGAAGAAACCAATGCTTGTAGCTCGGGAAAGTGGCGAGACGGAGGAGAAAAAGGTTTCATGAATTTAGCTGCTAGTTTTGTTAAGGCATTGTTCAATATTGCCTGCAAAATGTGGTAGTGAACAACTAAGAAGGTTGTGTGCAATGAAAATGATCCAAATAAGTAAAAAATAACATGCTAAATGACAAAAAGTTCGTAGTTTGATTTATGGATTAGATTGTTGAGTTGTTCTGATAAAATTGACTGGTTTGAGATTAAAACACAGCTGTGTAAATTCTGCCCTAGAGTGGTGTAAAGTCTAGTTAGATAATATAAAGACCAAAAAGTAAAGCATTCAATTTTTGTGAACGACATTTGTTGGATAAGGGAACGGACATTATTTCTGCCTGGGAGAACTTTGCTAGAAAACTACTTGAAAGTGCTATGTGTCTCTATAAAGACTTTTTGGTTGAAAGGGGCGAGAAAGAAGGGGAGATTCTAGCTTTTAAGTTCAGTAAACAAACTGTTTCTCAAATATTATGTATGTAATGTAATTATGTATAACACTCGTACTATTTTAAATGAAGGTGGTGGGAATTCTTTTATAATTTTTACACCTTCATAAAAATACACCCTCCTACTATTTTGCTCGTTTTTCAATACACCCCCATATATCAATAGCGCCACAATATTTTAATATCATTGGGATAGTTTATTTGATTCTACAAATATCTTTATGACAGTAGCTTTTAGGGGTAATTAGGATATACTGCTTATCCGGTTTAATCCCATCTTTTAAGAAATTAGTTTTGATTAAGTAAAGAATAATTATTATCTAACTTATGCTCACACATAACCTTTGTTTATACATACTTATTTAATTATACACATTCGCATGATATTTTTTTGGCTAAAATAGATAGTGCATCGGTTACAATAGTCTATCTATTGTTTTATTTTCATATTTTTTTACCGTGTTTTTTTTCATTTTCTTTTATTATTTTTTAGATATTATTATTCCCACAATGTGTATATTATTTTATGTTATTAATTTCCTACTTTTTTTCATCATATATATGTATGTGCACATGATTCACAAAATATCTCTATATTTATCTTTTCATATGCAAAATTATGTACTCATAATAATAAGCAATATTCAAAATGTTTTATGTAAATGTGGAATTATATATTAAAAAAGGTTATATAAAATAGAATTTGATGTATTTTCAAATGTACTAATATTTTCTTCAACTAACTTAAACGAATATATTAGTGAATATTAGCACTCTTGTACATGTAAAAAGACCCCAAGAAAGTACATGTACAAAAGAACCCATACATAGAGATAATATGTTTATCGAGTTTAATGAATTCTATTCACACCTCATGAAATTATACAAACTATGTCTACTTTTTTTCCATCAACACAAATAACCTCTAATTTATATACATATATTACACCGAGTACACTTTGCATGAAAGATGAGCACACTCTTCTTAAACAATAGGATAGTGACTATAATTAAGTTAAATTTCATGGATTATTGATATAATTTACTCTAACAAAAACAAAGAGGAAATATGTGTTTACACCAGTGTTGTGATAATCGAATCGGATCAGGCGGTTCGACTGCAACCGGACTTGAAAACGGCTTTGATTTATAATCTTAACTGAATGAGGGGTTGGACTGCTTTGAATGTGGTTATTAATAGTTCTAAAAGTGCTTGCTGTTAAAAAAATTGCAGCTCTCTTAAATGGTTAGATATACTTCATTTTCAGTTTGATGACTAAAATCCTATCTTTGCCTTTCATTTGACTATGTTAATGTCTTACAGCAAAGTTTATAGTTCATTGCAGATAAGGCACTCTTCTGATTAGGGATGAAAGCATTGTAGGTTACTGCAAGTGCAAGATATACATTTAACTTCACAGTTAAGATTTGATTCTGCACTTATGTAATGAGTTGCAATAATGTTGTTTCAAGAAAGCCACCATGTCTTGGTGGTGCTTTATTATATAATATTTAGTTGTAATGATGTTTCTTTTATGTGCTTAGATTCTGATATCATCAATTTGATAGTTTTAACTAATTTTCATTTTCAATAATGCTTGCTGCTAGTTGCCACATACCAAGTCTGTACATGTCAAAAAGAATGCAAGATACCCCATTGCATTTTTCACATATTCTACTCAGTGTCTGGTGAGTAGAAATCTGGAATTGCATTACTCATTATCATTAGGACCATTGTTTCATCAGTGTCCGGACCAGTCAAACATCGACCAGCTCATAGGATCATGGCCTATCACCGGGTGAATAAGATCCGACCCATGTGATTGTTGATCACACTCGGATGGTCGACTTAACTACGGTAAAGGACGACATTAACATGACGTGACCTAGTCAACACCTGCAAAACCACAGATATCTACTACAGGATTGAACGCCTCGTTTGAACAACACATAACCATGCCACAGAGCTGAACACATCGTCTGAACAGCACAGAACCTTGCCACAGAACTGAACACACCATCTGAACATTGCAAACTACTCCTTGTCACACGGCAGGAGCAGACCTAGTATAAGGCTGCAACAGTCTGAGCAAGGCAACAATGCGCATTGTGCCAGTCACAACGCAAACATGATAGAACTGCCCCACACGAATACAACAGTCCCCGTCAGTCTGGGCAAAGACATGGCGGCTCGTCATGATTAAAGCATCCACTCTAGACTACACCTCGTTCAACATCTCTATAAATAGGAGAGACCTCTCATAAGGAAGACTTAACTATACTTTTATACTCCATACTCTCACTTTACCTTCACTCTACATATCCTCACTAATAGTGACTCCAACGTTGGAGTGTCTTTTCAGGTACCCACCCAAGGTTGTCCAAGATCAGCTCTTGCCTGGATACAAGAGAAGGATCAAGATTCCAACCTACCATCTCCATACATAAAATATATTGTTTTGTAAGAATTAAGAAAACAAAGTGCTTCATGGGCTTAGCCTATAAAACTTTCGCCCAAGGCATAAGACTGAGCAGCATAGAAATATAATTCCCATAGTTTAAAATGAGTAAAATCATTCAAGTATGAGACTAATAAAGATATCAACCATCATACAGTACGAGATATTTGGCTATCCCAACCATGTGTATGGAGAAATTAATGTGATTCATTTAAAACAAACTTTAGAAATATAAAATATTTTTCCTGTAAAAATAAAGTATTATTGTTATAGCCAACCCCAAACTTCCTGCAAAATGGCTGGAAATTGGTAACACCATTCAGCTTTAATTTCTAATCATTATAACAACTTTCTACCATATCACCAATTCAAGTGATATCATATAAACCAGATATGTAGGTGCCTTGATACTAGTGGCACATTTTCCATAATGGCTACAGTGCATCAAGATAACTAGTTTTCTGTTGAAATTTTCTACATGTAACAAAAGCAACCATCAAGGAAAAGCCTTATGCCAATTGTATAGATACCATAATCAAACAAAACAAAGACAAGTAATAGCATCTTAAGCAAAAATACGCCATAGAAATCAACGAGAAGCGAATGAAAATACCGCCAGCGCCATCAACTCATGTAGTAGAAACAGACACTTCACTCAACTCCTTCTGCCTGAGATACTCATGCAGAATAGAAAGCCTAGCAGTTTCAAAAGCAAAGTACCCCAACGCCGAAAAACAAGCACTATGAAGAACTCTTGGACCCATTCCCCTTGTCAATCCAACCCACCCTTCCTCCTTCAAAATTGCCTTCACCGTAGCGGAAACCCCATCATACATAACAGCAGCAACCTTATTCACAGCCTCCCCATGAACCTGTGTCATCAACCTAGTCTTAACCACATCCAAAGGTGTAGTAATCGAAGCCGATATCGCACCAGCCAATGCCCCACACAACACACTCTGAACCGGTTCCAAATGTTCCTTCTCCGTCTTACTCAACACTGCGGATTTTAAATACTCAAAAGACGAATAACTCAACACCCCAGCAGGTAAATTCCTCAACAGTGTAGCAGAATAGCCTGCATATAAACCCAAAACACCATCTTTCTCTAGAATTCTCAGCAAAACCTCCCAAGATCTTCCTTTTGCACCTGCTTGCATTCTCTGAGTGATTAACTCCTTAGGCACCATTATAGCAGATGAGACAATATTGCCCATTGCACCAGCGGTTGGTGGAATCAGAACCGAAGGGTAGTTTGGTAATTTCGATAGAAACGATTTACCAAACTCACAGGTTCCGAAATACACTGCAGAGGAAGCAGTGGAACCAACAATAACCGCTGAGACTCCAGTGTAAAAACCGAGAATGCCCTCCGAGTTGAAAGTTTTGACGACAGCATCGAGGGCATTCTTGTAAATTTGGGATGCCCCTTTGGTTTGCATCTTGGTCTTGATCGCGTCGAGAGGGAGGAGACAGACGTAGGTGAACGCGCCCGCGATGCCGCCACCGGCTGCACCGATTAGGGCGCGTTCGAGGAGTGTGAGGTTTTTCACGAGGGTTTGGATTTTGGGGGTGAGAGTGGGTCGGAATCGGGTCGGGTTGGAAGTGGAGGTTGAAGCGAATGGGAGAGTGTGGTGGCGGTTGTGGTGGTGGGTGTGGGTGAGGGTGGTGGTGAAGTGGTTCAAGAGGCCGGTGAAGTCGGTTAGGGATGGGGATTGGTGGTTGGGTTTAGGAGAAGGGAGGCCAAGAGAGGATGAGATTCTGGCCTCCATGATTGTGGTTTGTGGAGTAATGAGATTTAGAGAAACAAACAACCTATTTGTTGGTTAGAACTTAGAACATCATCTTTATTTTTCTTAAATTACTAGTTGTTGTTTCTTGTTAACTTTTATTTACTAGTGTGCTTCGTTGGTTTGAACTAAGGGTTGATTCGAAACTGTTTATCTTACACAAAAAGAGACGGGTAAGAAAGATAAAATATATGTGATTGGTAAAATATATGAAAGATGGAGTTGTCTAGGAACTTAAGAAGTGAGGTGATGTGTAAAAGATACGGGGAGAGGAAATATAGAAAGTTAAGAGGGTTATTAGGGGCAAGAAATTAGAATATATATTTTAATTGGAATTGGTTTAGAGTGTAAAATAATAATCTAAAATTTAATTCTCCAAAATTAGAGGTGGTGATATGAATGGTAGTAGTGGTAGATGTGTGGTGATAGTGATATGATGTCCATGAGTAAGTGTATTGGTTGTTTTGGCACCATGGTAGTAATAGTGGTGGTGGATTGGTGGTTGTGACGATGATGTTATGGCAACAAGGCGACAATGAGGCACAACTAGTGCTCGTAATTGTGTGTAGTGACAATGACTATGGTAGTTGTGATAAATATGATAAACTTGTAAACTATATTTTATAGTTAGTGATGACAAAATGGGTATGCTGTCCACCTAGCTTGCCCACATGCCCACTATTTATGCAAACTTAACCATCACCTACACGTTTCAAGTGTTGTTACCGTAACTTGCAACAATTCTAAATGACACAAAATAATACTTACTGACTGAGTTATGATCATGTCACTCTTTAAAACATTTCATGGTACTGCCCAAATGTTCAAGCAGACTATCAACCATGTCGCCCCTAGGATAAAACAACTCAGTTCTCTATTATCGAATTCTTACTGCACTGTACGCACTGATCTCGAATACACCCATTATAATATGGCTACCAGTACTAATTCTTGAAATGCCCATAATATGGCTACCCGTGTTAATTCTATTTTCCCACAATCTGAATTACCGTGTCAGTTCTCGAAATTCTCACAATTTGACTATCTGTGTCAATTCTTAGTGCCACAGAAAGAAATAGGGAGAAGTTAGTCGGAAATGCGTCGGCGGAGAGTATGAGAGAGAAATAAAATGTTGAGTAAAAGCGTACTCAACTTGGGACAAGAAAAAATGAAGAGATGAGCTTCTATTTAAAGTATGAGATTTTTTTTCAAGTTTCTCATATTTCCTATGTGGGTCTTGGGAGTTGTTTTTTCAAAATTCTTCATGTGGGACTTGTGAGTTTTTTAGATTTTACCCAAATATTTCCACTAATGGCTTCCCATAAAGCAAGTTCCAACATAAAGACTTAGAAAAAGATCATTCATATCAACCACCAACAAGATATCACATCGGGTCAAACCAAACAATTAAGAGTGCATTTGAATTCTTGTTCTATCATGGAACAAGGGTGTATTCCATCCCGATCCAAAAGACACTATATGTTCAGACAAGAATGATAGTTATGGACCTAGGGCTAGACAAAGCGAGTCCATTCTAGGCAACACATATCTTGACCTGGAAATCAGACAACTCAGAAAAGTACACCATTGACTGGAGAGGATCCAACCAACAACACAGGGACTATTTCTGCTATCCACCTATCATGTTGCCTGCGCAACACTATCATGATGTCTGATCAGCATTACTCAGCCTACCACAGGCTATAAGTCTACTATCTATAGAGTTCGGGCCTGCTAGTGTTGTACAACATGGGGAAAACAACTCATGCTTGTCTTGGATAGGCCCGACCAGGTCAGATGGTCGGCCAGACCAACAACGTCTCCTATGGAATATGCATCTCTCCACTATAAATAGGGGACTACTATCATAACGAAGTAACCTTTGACTTAAATCTCTCTTACTTATTCTTGCACTCGATATTCTTTATATTCTCATACATCTCTCAAATAATGACTTGAGCGTCAAAGAACCTTTTTAAGTACATTCTCAGGCGCTCCTAGATAGATCTTAGGCAACATCAAGAATACTCTCCACTTGACTACATCCCGACTAGACCGTGCTTCACCAGAACAGAAGAAAAGGGTGCAAACAAAAGATGTATGGTACCTTTCTAATATTAGGATGAAGAACACATTTATTGTGCTTTCTATGTGCAATTGTCCTAGCATACTTTTCACTTTCTTAGTACTTACTACTAAGAAATCAATTACTCGAGTATAATTATTGATGTATAATGGTATTATAATTCGTGTTGTAGAAATGTAATCAAATTAAGGTGGTCAAGGTGAAATTAATTATTAGTATATATAATGAGAAATTATTGCAAAATTTTTATAAAGACAATTATTTAGAACCAACCCCTTTGCACCTATGGTTTTGTAAAGATTTTATTTTGCCCTAGTTTTCGATATTACTGTTAATTATTCTTTTATTTTTCCTCAATTTTTGTATTTTTTTTACTTATGCTCGTGGGTCGTCCGTTAGTCCTCAATGGTGGCAGAGACTAAATGGGTTGGACTGTCAACTCTTACCTACATTATTTATTTGAGCATTATGAGGCAAAGGCTAAATGTGTTGGACTGCCCCATTTTTCCTATGTTAATGATGGTGATATTGACGACAACATATATGGCACATTGGCATTATTGGTATGATGGTGGTTGTGTTGTGTTATCTTTTAATTTGAATCAAATATACCCCTCATTATGGGATTACCATTATCAAGATAGAGACTCTTAAAAGACTAAATTAGTCCACTTATACCCATATTTTTTATGTGAGCATTATTCGAGGTAAGGCTAAACAGGTCGAACCTCCCATTTCCCCTATGCTAATGGTAGTGACGGTGGCGACAATGTATGTGCTATGTTAGCATTATTGGGATGGTGGTGGTTGTGTTGTGTTATCTCTCAATGTACGTCAAATACACTCATCGAGATTTGCTCTCAAATCCAAGTCCATACATGCTTTTAAAATGATAGTTTAAAGCTCTTATTTGATAGATTAACCAAAAGGTGAATTGGTTTGAAATGATGCCAATGTTCATATGTAGTGGATTGTTTGAATGGTTTAGTGGTGACCTTAAGAGTTAATTTTATGAAGAAGATCTTTGCTCCTGATCTTGGCACGATTTTGATGAAGACACCAGCATCACCAAAAATAAGAAAAGGAAGAATACTTATGAAGACAAAGAAGACAAAAATTTAAGACAATTTAGTCTAAGTCTAAATAGGTATTTCTATCCTATACTCTCGAATATACAATAATAGTAATGTTCAAACTATTTTTTAAGAAAATTGAAACACTTCAAATATAAACAAAACAATTTTCAAAAATAGTGTGTAACAGGTTACTGTATCTAAGTAACAGGTTACATAAGTGAGAAAACCAGTTACCCAACAAAAACTGTGCACCCGACTAGACCGTGCTTCACCAGAACAGAAGAAAAGGGTGCAAACAAAAGATGTATGGTACCTTTCTAATATTAGGATGAAGAACACATTTATTGTGCTTTCTATGTGCAATTGTCCTAGCATACTTTTCACTTTCTTAGTACTTACTACTAAGAAATCAATTACTCGAGTATAATTATTGATGTATAATGGTATTATAATTCGTGTTGTAGAAATGTAATCAAATTAAGGTGGTCAAGGTGAAATTAATTATTAGTATATATAATGAGAAATTATTGCAAAATTTTTATAAAGACAATTATTTAGAACCAACCCCTTTGCACCTATGGTTTTGTAAAGATTTTATTTTGCCCTAGTTTTCGATATTACTGTTAATTATTCTTTTATTTTTCCTCAATTTTTGTATTTTTTTTACTTATGCTCGTGGGTCGTCCGTTAGTCCTCAATGGTGGCAGAGACTAAATGGGTTGGACTGTCAACTCTTACCTACATTATTTATTTGAGCATTATGAGGCAAAGGCTAAATGTGTTGGACTGCCCCATTTTTCCTATGTTAATGATGGTGATATTGACGACAACATATATGGCACATTGGCATTATTGGTATGATGGTGGTTGTGTTGTGTTATCTTTTAATTTGAATCAAATATACCCCTCATTATGGGATTACCATTCTCGAGATAGAGACTCTTAAAAGACTAAATTAGTCCACTTATACCCATATTTTTTATGTGAGCATTATTCGAGGTAAGGCTAAACAGGTCGAACCTCCCATTTCCCCTATGCTAATGGTAGTGACGGTGGCGACAATGTATGTGCTATGTTAGCATTATTGGGATGGTGGTGGTTGTGTTGTGTTATCTCTCAATGTACGTCAAATACACTCATCGAGATTTGCTCTCAAATCCAAGTCCATACATGCTTTTAAAATGATAGTTTAAAGCTCTTATTTGATAGATTAACCAAAAGGTGAATTGGTTTGAAATGATGCCAATGTTCATATGTAGTGGATTGTTTGAATGGTTTAGTGGTGACCTTAAGAGTTAATTTTATGAAGAAGATCTTTGCTCCTGATCTTGGCACGATTTTGATGAAGACACCAGCATCACCAAAAATAAGAAAAGGAAGAATACTTATGAAGACAAAGAAGACAAAAATTTAAGACAATTTAGTCTAAGTCTAAATAGGTATTTCTATCCTATACTCTCGAATATACAATAATAGTAATGTTCAAACTATTTTTTAAGAAAATTGAAACACTTCAAATATAAACAAAACAATTTTCAAAAATAGTGTGTAACAGGTTACTGTATCTAAGTAACAGGTTACATAAGTGAGAAAACCAGTTACCCAACAAAAACTGTGCATGGTAATCGATTACTATACGTGAGTAACATGTTACCCAGTTTTAGCAAAGTTGAGTGTAATCGATTACTCTAATTAAATTTTAAATACCCAGTTGGACCACGTGTTTGAGTAATCGATTACTCAAGGTTGTAATCGATTACTAAGAGTTGTTGCATCAGTTTTCAGATTTCAAAATGAATGGTTTTCATCCCAAACGAAATGGTTTCATTCCAATCAATTCCTACCCTTTCAAAGAGGTGTTATGGCTGGTTGGAAATCATATTTAAAGGCATTGAAACTCAGAATCGAATGAATAACTCTTACACAAACTTTCGAACATAATTCTGAAAATTCTTTGAAATATTTTCTGCACTTTTTGC
>NW_017727734.1:321805-327973 GCF_001865875.1 Lupinus angustifolius | reverse complement strand
TTGTATTACTTTTGTTTGAGAGTCAATGGTGGTTAATAAATCAATAGTGATAATTTGCTGACAATGTAAAAAACACTTACACTGACAGTGTATACATATTAATCGAATTATAAATATGAGGATCGAGACATTAACCAATAGATAGAATATAGACCTGTGAACATAATAGAATATACTGCTGTAAGGCAATGCTGTGAAAAAGTGGATCCCTTGCTCTCCACTCGTTGATAAAATTATAACCAATATTTTTAAAATCGGAAAAACCAGGTTCACCCGTGCCTGCATGAATCAGAATTGAAAGGTTCATCTCAAGAAAAATGAAAATCAAAAGAAATATTCGTATTAATAGGAGAATTTAATGTAGGTTTTTTTTCTTCAAAAGTGTCGTACTTCAGAGTCAACCTACCTCCATGTGTAAAATGACAAGTTGCATTTCTAGAGGTTCCATATAAACTTTCTTGTTCTTCTTCAGCTACATCAGATTTTGGAGAAATTTGTGAGGCCTCTGCCAATTGTTCTTCGACAACCGAATACAATCTTTGCAGCAGTGCAACAGCTCCTCCCTAATTATTTTCAAGTTTCAGTCAAACAATATCACAAAGAAGAGTGATGAAGAAAATATATAATCTAAATTACCTGCCAAAAGGAGTAGCAACCATCCACCAATTTATTTGTTCTTCCCTGGAATCCGCATTCCTTGCCTTGGCGGAATACTACCCAATCCTAATAAGGTCTAAAGATTATTATATCATTCATGTAACTTTAAGCATGTGCAACTTGAAATGAGGTTGTTATGATTAATTGGAAGCCATGAGGAAAGGAACAATTATCTTACAACTAATCGAGGCAGATCCAAGCGATTAACCTCTCCAATCAGAACCATTGCAGCTAATCCACAAAAGGTGTACCTGTTTAACAAATAATATCTATTAAGACTTCTGATATGCACTTTGGTTTTTAATTCCATAATCATATTGTTGTAAAGAGATATAATGTGAGAGAGAGAATAAATAGGATGACACATACCCACCATGAGCCTCGGCCCCAGGCTCACCAGCAATGCCACCCTCATAAGTTTGACAACTGCAGAGAAACACCATAGAGCATAAAATATGTATCGCACCACACAGCATGCATTTAAATTTTTTTTTCCATTTTTAAGTTGACAATTGAACTGGGTTACTTTTAACACTAAGAAACCAATGCTGCTATGCCATCAAAATGAAAACCATCTAAACAATGTCTAATATGAGAACAGCCAAATTCATTCTAAAGCACCCAAAAAGTGGAGAGAATTCGAGATCCCAACATAAGCATACAACATTGTTGTGGCTATTGAAACTTTTAAGTATTAAAAGTGGCTATAATTAAAGATCCCGTTCAATGCCACACACAGTTAATGAAAATATTGTAAAACAATTTGCCTTAATTCAGTACCCCAACATGCTATACCACCAAAATTTTGCTAAATGCACCCTTCAATTATTACGAGGCAAGGCCCTATGTGAAGCCACAAACGGTTAATGAATATATCATACAACAGTTTTTTTAGAGTGAATACTCACTTCTATCCTTATGAATTTTCACATGTACCAATTTGATCCCCGAAAATGTAAAAATCTGAACTAGTACTCAAAGATCGTGAATGTGAGTCAAAGAATGACTAATTTGACCAACATTTCATATTTTTGGGGACCAATTTAGGTTTTAAAATTTTTCAGGGACCGACTGGTACAAGCAAATTTTTTGAGGAACCAAAGTAGGTCTTTACTCTGTTTTAATGTCAAGTTGTCAACATATTTTGAACACGTGCAAATTGTTGTGAAGGAAAATCAAAAAACAATCTACGCAGTAGAAAGAAAAATGAGTCTCAGTTTTGTCAACTGTGAAGTTTCTATTCTAAACATTGCTCTCCAAGATGGGACCGTAGAACTATATTTAGTGCCAAATTGAAGTTACTGGTTCTTGAAACTAACCTTAAAATGTAGTCTCCAACATTCTTGATCAGCTCATCATCCAAAATGTTCAAAACACTTGCAACCTGGTTCCAACAAGATCCTCTATGTTACCAGCAATAGCATAAAAATCCCTCCCACAATGATGATAATAAAGGATAGCAGTAATAAGGTCTTAGTTAGCCATCAGCTTTTAACATATTGTCATTCCTAATTAGTAATTAGCTATATGAGGCTTTTCTAATACAATGAAATGATCATTGTAATAAGATTTATGCGTAGTACTGATCCACAAAGTGCAATGCCCGATTTTATGTACATATTTACACATTAGTATGTGTTAAACAAAGACAAAAGTACAGAAACCAACTTACAGAAATGGCAGTGTAGCATGCTCGAGCATCAATTTCTCCTTCATCATGCATCCTGAATAAAGAGTATGATTGGGGGGGAATGATTGAATTAAAAAATGTTACGCCAAATCAATCCTAAATGTGTCAACGAGAACAATAATAAGCATGAAAAAATGCTTTTAACATAAAGTTACACCATTCACATCAGTGATTTTGTCACATTTTAATTTCTGCGCAACTAGCTCCAAACACACGCAATCAAATCTGTAACAGTTCAAAGGTGCGAATGATGTGTGTGCAAGCGGTGTGTAAGTAATGGACACATAAGCATACCACATCACGGTTGCTCGTTATTCATAAAAAATTAGAATGAGTCAAATGACCATCAAATAAAATTAAAAACCGGAAGCAGCATATGACATCTATCTTGTTTCTTATTGTTAATTGAAGTAAATGAGATGAATAAGACATCAAACCTGAATCCCCCATTTGGTTGTTTCATCCGCCGTAGAAACCCATATAGTTTATCTCTGAGAACAATTATTCAAAGTTTAAAACAAATCATTCCAAATGTACGAAAATTAACTCCAGCAGATAAATGATACATGGTATATACTATTAAAGTATAAACTATTAAATGCTTGATTTGATGATCATAAAGTGACCACCTATTAATTGATGCCAAAGCTTTCTGACCACCCAAAGTAATGAGTGCATTGACAGCAGCATAAGTTGTAGCCAGATGAGGCATCTGAGGAAGATTTCAAGGACATTAATCACTATGCTTTTGAACATTATAAAGGTGCATGGTACAGAAATACAACTTCAAAATTTGAGAAGTATTTTACTTCTTCCAAGACTAGATTTACAGCCAAAACAAAGTGAACCCCTACAATACAAGGCATATTGTTGTCATAAACTATAATTTAATCAAAAACATGAAAGAACTGAAAAAAGATATGTCATTAACTATTCAAAATCAAACACTACAAGCCTTCTAAAGCCACACAACTGGGCTACGCCGTATAACCTCCCTTTACCATATTCTTTTCCGTCTTTACAAAATTCCAGTTATGTACTAAACATAAGTATAGAAGCATGTTTTACATCATAACTAAACATGTTATTAGTTAGTTTCAGTTCAAAAACATTAGAGTTGGCAGAAAGAGTCGATTAAATCAGTTCTTGATACAGAGAAGCTGAGAATCAAATTCAACAAGGGCGAGTTTGATATTGAAGTTTAAAGCAGTATAATCACACACACACACAAAACCAAAAAACATAACAGTTGCTTGCCTGTCCCGGTCCCCCAGCATATCCACCATTCGGATCCTGTTGGTACACAAAGAACAACACACTTAACAAGGCGTAGAAAAGGGATTAGAATAAATCCGCAAACCAATAAACCCTGTAATTGCCATACACCAAAAGAAAATAAAACATGACAAATGACAATTAAAGGACCAGCTAGTAGTTATTCTGTATAGAACTATGTAAATGTCATGTTGGTTCATTATATACACTCTTTCTCACATCAATTAAATGATTCATACAACTAAAATCGATACCTCGGCAACACTCACATTTACATACATTATGTCTGCTCCACTTCAAATTACGAGATATCACGATACACACCCAGACTCACATTTGTCTATGATGTCTAGAAAGGTGTCCCAACAAAGTTGTTTCCTTCTCACATTAAAATATTTCAGATTTCTTGTTGTATCCTTCTCTACCTAGCGAGTTTGGTAAGACACATAACAAAAACAAAATGTGGGTTCTCCTGCAATTTCAACACTCTCTCTATTTATTCATTTCCTATACAATTTACAAAGAATGCAAAATAGTACAAAATGCAGTGAGAATATGAATTATATAAAAAAAATGGAAACCTGGCAACGGTTCAGGAAATCAATAGCATTGTGTTGGATTTGATAATCAAGAGATTCTCCCAACAAAGCAATAGAGTGTATTATCCAATAGCAGAGCCAGGGTCGACTGAAATTACATACAACACAAAAAGACAACTTTTTTATTTATTTATTTGGTATTACCAAAGATACCCCTCACCCTTTCGGGGCTTCGTGTTGCCCCATCAACAAGTGTAGCTTCCAGAAATCGAATCCTCAAACTTGTTGGTTATTTATTTATTTAATAAAGAGACAATCTTATTCGAGTAAGTGAAAACTGGAATACTTACTTGGCATCAAGGACGGAGAAAGAGGGAGGGAGGTGAGAGAGAGATTTGGTGAGGTACGTGATATGATTATCGCGTTGGAGTTCAAGCATGAGAGATTGTGCGGTTTGAGGAATAGAAGAGAAGAGTTGAAATATCTGAAATACCTGAGACTCTACCATCCATTGATCCCTTTGAGTCACTGTGGGAATAGTAGAAGAGGCTGATGATGGATCCATCTATTGCTCCTTTCTTCCTTCCTATCTTCTTCTTTTCACTTTCACTTTCTCCTAACTAAGAGTCACAAAGTAGGCATGGGTTTGATGTTAGTGTTGGGTTTCAGGCAGCCTTCTCATGCTGGAGCTCACAATTACAATTACGTTGGTCCAATGTGATGAAAATTAAAATAATACTAATACCCATTTGTATTCTTTAAAAAATTTCACCAATTTGATAGGAAAAATAAAAATTCAAATTAATATTTAAATATTATGAATATGAACCAAAATAATCTCATTTAAAGATTATAAAAATGTTAAAATGAATAATTTAACTTATATTTAATATCTTGGTTACCATTTTGGATTTTCAAACTTTTAGAAACTAAATTGATATTAGTAAAATTATTTCATGATCAAAATAATTTTTTACTCTAAAATTTATTGGATCCAAAATAATCCATTTTCTAAACTCCAACTTAATAATATATGATTTTCTCCCAATATACTTACCATATCGTAGAGAATGAAAAAAGTTTTATATTGATCGTTGAGTGTGTAACTAGGAATAGGGATGATAATAACAATTGAACACATGAGTACCCATTCGAACTTAACCCGAATTTAATGAGTTAAACTCGCTGCCATTATGTTTGAGTTCGGGTTTGGGTATTATCCAATGTTAATTTCGGGTTCAGGTTTGGGTATTATCCAATGTTAATTTCGGGTTTGGGTTTTATTCGATGTTAATTTCGGGTTTGGGTTTGGTACATGTGATATCCTATCCTGAACCCATCCCAGTTGGTGCTGCCATTCATTCTCCAAGTTCATGTGTACTCTATTCATCCAAAAGATATATTCTACATTATTCATCTAATAAAATCCCGAATTAGATTGTATTGGATTACCTTGTTTTTTGTGGTGAATCATATTAGTTAAATTATGAATCACCCTTTAGTTTTTCCTATTCTTACATGATGTGCTTCATCTCCTCCATCCATTAATTTCGTCAGAGCAATCTCAATTCAAGTTACAAAATGATAAAAGGCTTTCCCTACAAAGTTGTAGTTACAACACAAGTAAAATAATGTATTGCAATATACTTAATGTTAAGTTCTTTCTAGAGTTTCGGGTTCCTCGCCAGTTTCGGGTTATCCAAAAGTTGACGATTTTGGGGATGGTATTGCTAATTTCAACCTCGTTGAGTTCGGATTCAAGTTTTGAATTTTGGGTTTGGGGTTGGGCAAATATAAATCTTACCTCGATCCGCCTCATTGTCATTCCTAACTAGAAATAAATCTAGAAAAATGGTTTTCTTGCATCAAACTTTAACATGTTTTAAATAAAATCTATTTTTCCTTATACATATATAAGGTATTTGTTGGAATTTGTTGAAACAATGATGTTTTGAAGTGAAATGAAAAAAACTCATTAGTCTCACTTTGCTTGGAGGAGGGAAGTTG
>NW_017727734.1:314431-321705 GCF_001865875.1 Lupinus angustifolius | reverse complement strand
CATAAATTCCTTCATTCACCTCTTCCTCTCAATGTTACATGAAAGCAAAAGAGATGTTTAATTTGTTAAAAAATGGGGAACCAAAAAGGTATCATATTATGACTAGTACTATAAGAATATGGAATATATTTGTTCTTATTATTTTCATGTAGTACTATAGTACAATATATAGAATGCATGACATATTAGTTTTGATTGTTGCCTTCAATATTCCTTGATTTTCTCTAATGAGATACAAATATTAATTGATAAAGAATATCCTAATACATTGCTCATTTTGAATGCTTAATTATGGTAATTCCTAAAATATTTCATTCCTTTTAATGCTTTGATTTTGTATCCTTAACATGCCCCCATAAGATAAGGGTACCATTAGATACACCTATCTTGAAGCGGAGATCTTGGTGTTGGAGTTTGGATAATGGTTTTGTGAGACAATCTGCAAGTTGATCTTGAATGGAAACATGTTGGACTCATATTTTGTTATCATGAACATGATCTCGGAAAAAATGAATATCTATGGCAATGTGTTTCATGAAACTGTGGAAGACCTGGCTGATTGTGAGTTAAGTAGCTCCCATATTATCACAGTAAATGGCAAGAATAATGGTTAAACTAGTATGTAGTTCAGAAAGTAGGGATGACAACAAAAGAACTTTTGCGGTTGATGATGCAAGAGCTCGGAATTCAGCTTCAGTGGATGTTCGTGCAATAGCTTTTTGTTTGAATGATTTCCAAGAAATAAGATTACCACCATAAAATGTAATATGTGCAGACGTGGAACTATAATGATCTTGATTTCCAGCCCAATCAGGATGCGAGAAGGGGAGCGCTTCAAGTGGAGGCCATTAAAATTGTAGCTTTGAGACACATGAGAAGTCTTTTCAAGGTTGCAGAGTGTATAGAGGACGGATGTTGCATGAATTATGCTAATTTACTTACAGTGTATGTTATATTTGGCCTTGTCATGGATAAATATTGGAGAGCTCCTATAATGATTCTGTAATCTGTACTATTTTCTAGACTAGAGTCATTATAGCAAGTAAGTAGAGAAGAGGTGGACATTGGGGAATGTACAATCTTTGCATCTGCAATCTTCATGTGAGTAAGCATGCCATGAATGTATTTATGTTAGCTAAGAAATAATCCTTGCATGGTAGGAATGACTTCAACGCCCATAAAAAAATGAATGGAGCCCAAGTCTTTAATGAAAACACATATAAACTAGTGTTAAGATGTACTTGTTTATTGCTTGATTGTTATATCAATGTATTAAACTCTACAGCCATGACGGCACGCTATTCAGGAGATGCCATTGCTTATGAGAGACATGTGGGTTAATGTGATAATGGGTGAGGATGCTTTGTGACCAACAATAATTTTTTATTAGTTTTATGTATGTTGCACATGGACCGTGAGATGGTCTCGAGGATTTAGAGGATGTTTTTCACACGTGTTCCATTGGTGGTGTGTTATGTGGTATTATTGTAGTTGAGGGTATACTTTCTTGTTGTAGGATATTTGTGTCAAGGTGTATGGGTTCATTGGATGGAGGTGAAGTGGAATTGTTAATGTTGTTTTGTGTGCTAGTTTGGTGGGAGTGGGGAGTGGCATGGGATCATATATTATTGGTGGATGTGGATGGCGCAAGATATTAGGAATAAGAGAATTGGTTTGGTTGGTTATGTGAGTAGGTAATGTAATGAGATTTATAGTTGATAATTCAGATGATAGTTTTGAGTAGGGTGAAATATTAGGTTGTGGTAGTGGGAGCCATAGATTTTTTTGTACATATAAATAATTTGGTGTTGTTTTTGTTTTGGTTGTTGAGAAAGGGAATTGATCTTCAACAAAATTAACATGACAATATATGTGTATCTTTTGAGTGCCTTGATTGAGACCAATATATGAATGATATTATATAGAGTAACCCATGAAGATGTATGATGTACTACATGGGGCTAATTGTTTGTGAAGGTGATAAAAAGGTGTTTGGATACCAAGATGGGTGTAGGCATTCTTTTACTGAGATATATAAATATTTGAAAGGCAAAGTAGTAATATTGGGTCCGTGATTGCCTTGAGCTATGCCAATGTGCTCGGAGGTGTATGGTGGAGAAATGAAGTGAGAAATACCATGTGAAGAAAAATGTGATTTTAATTTAGTATATTATGTCCCTCCAATAGTGTCAATAGATTTAATCTTGAATGTAAAATAGGTTTCAATAGTTTTTTAAGATTGAGGAAAATTTGTGACAACTTTAGTTTTTTTAATGGATATAACCAAGTATAACAGATGAAGTGATCAACAACAATAATATAGTAGTGATATCCATTGACAGAAGTTATTGGAGAAGGTCTCACACATCAGAAAAAATTAATTCAAATGGAGTAGTAAATTTTATGGATGACTCATGAAATGGTAATTTGTGACTTTTGTTTAAGAGACATGAAGCATAACTAGTGCTAAAAGTTGAGAACTGGAAGGGATGAAGGTCTTGAGAGTTTGATGTAGTTTCTTAGGAGAAGGATGGCCTAACCGAGCATGCCAGAATTTGTTATGAGACTATGACGCCTGAAGGTTGGTTGGTGAGTTGGGTGTGAAGGATGGAGGGTGTATAGGTCATCATTAGTTGAACCGCACATCAACGTTGCCTCTATCTTGAGATCCTTCACATAAAAAGAGAACGGGTGAAATTCAACATAAACATTGTTTTGTTGACAAAATTTTGCAACTGGAATTAAATAGTTGCATGCTTTTGGAACACAAAGAACATTATTAAGATTAAAAATAGTAGATGGAGTTGAGATATGTGCAGAACCCATGTGATAAATGGCTAAACCTGAGTCGTCTCCGATTGTAACTGAGGCATGCCGTTCATAGTTGGAGTGAAGACTTAAGTTTTTCAAGTATTGTGTGATATGATGATTTGCTCCACTATCAAGAATCTAATTTGAATTTGCAGTAGCATAATTGGCAGTAGGACTTGATTGCAGAAGATGTGGGCAATATTTGGCAATGGGTCCTGGAAAACCATAAAATTGGCAACATGGAGGAGGACGATTTTCATGACGAATGCAGTGTCTTCGATTTTTGGATGGCCCTTGATAATGGGGCCAATTAAAATTGTGATTATGTGGGCTGTTGTGGTGGCATTGAAATGACTGGTTTGGATTGGATGACTCTAATGATGATGAATGCATATTCTGGATAGATCTATGACGATCTCCATGAGGATAAGTGTTGTGTCCACAATAATTTCGTGGTCCATTTTTTTGATGAATTTTTTTTTGGGACAACAATTTGTGGTGATATATCTTCTTTTTTTGTAGAAATTCTTCATGAGCAATTAGGTGGCTATGTAGTTCTTCAAAGTTGAAGGAACATTCTCTTGTGCGAATGGAGGCAATAAGGTCGCGATATTCTGATCCGAAGCCATTTAAAATGTAGAGAGTAATATCATCGTCAGAGATTTTGGCATCTAAGACTACTAGTTCATCAGCAACACGCTTGACCTGAAACAAGAATTCAGTCATAGTTTGAGAGCATTTGTGACTTTTCTACAACTAGTTTTTGATGGATATCATATGAGCTCATGATAGATTTGCATATTTGGCTTCAATAGCTAACCATAGATGGTGAGTAGTGTCACAAGAGGAGAATGCAACATTGTCACTCTAATTTATGGAGGCGGGGAGGAAACTGACTATTAGTTGATCATTTGCAAACCAATCTTCATAGGCTGCATTTGAGGTTTTCTGGCCATTTGTAGTATTGAACTCATATTAGGGAGAAGTGGTGCCATTAATATAGCCAATGCATTTCATGCATGCAAATAACGACATGACTTGTCGTCTCCAAGCAAAGAAGTTAGAGGTAGATAACTTGATGTAGATTTGTGCTCCATGTGAAAAAGGAGAAAGCTTAATGCCGCTTGCAGCCATAGAGGATCGCGTGGAGTATTTTTGGAATCTGATACCATATAAGAATATGGAATATACATTTTCTTATTATTTTCATTTAGAACAATAATACAATATATAGAATGCATGACATATTGGTTTTGATTGTTGCATTCATTATTCCTTGATTTTCTCTAGTTAGTTACAATTATTAATTGATAAAGAATATCCTAATACATTATTCATTTTGAATGCTTGATTATGGTAATTTCTGAAATATCTCATTTGTTTTAATGCTTTTGTTTTGTATCCTTAACAAGTACCTACCTACGTGAATGAAGCAGCGATTCCACCTGTATTTTAAAAAGAAGTGATCATTTATTATCTCTAACAAATATCCAGTAATAATAGAACAGATACTAATGTATAGTTTTTGCCGGCAAAGTTGCAGAGAACATAGAACAATACAACAAAAACTCAAGGAAAAGTATGTTATTGTAGAGTTGTAGTTGAGAATTCTGTTTCTTCGGTTGAGGAATATAAAATTAGAAGTACAATGGGATGGAAAAACATTTTTTTAATAATAATATGTTGTGTTCTTATCATGTGGAGAAATCGTCAGGTTATTGAATTCACTCATTCTTCATGGAATGTGTTCAATTAATAACATGAAGTTGAAAATAGTATAATATTTGTTTTAATTCATGGTAAATTTGGAAAAATAAAAACTATATCACAGACAATTACCAAAGATGTTTTGTCTTTATATATTAGTATTGATATTAAAGAAGTTTTGCCTTTATATATTAGTGTAGACTGTAGAGTATATATACTTAGTTTTATCTCATATTTTATTTGTAATTCAAATATTTATAAATATGGAGTTGTGTTCTGCATTCAAACTAATGAAATCGCATGTATCATTTCCTTACTGTTTATGGCTTAAATCATACTTAATCGAAGTTACTCACATGAATCAATCATATCCTTATATCCCTACGTAACATCCTGAACCTGGTAAGTGGGATAAGGATCACCTATCCAAACACCCTATGTCAAATCATGTCCCCACCAATTATATTTAGCAATATAATTTAAAATGACACATCATTTTGTATTTTAACAATTTTAAAACTAACATTGTTAACATCCTTTCATCTTCCTCAGTCACTGTTACCGTAAAACCCCTTCATCTTCATCATCAAATAACATGAGCCTGTGACAAAGAGATCTATATATGTTATCAAAATTTGTAGTATTCAAAGAGATCTTCATCATCAAATTATAGTACAAATAAATTTAAATTGGTACTATAATTTATAATTTCAATGCCCTAAATATGTTATCATAATTTGTAGTATTCAAAGAGATCTAGAAATATAAATAAGAAATATGCCCATTATTTAATAATACTTGCAGAACAGCAGAACAATGCAAATTATGGCTGACATACCATAAAATCACAAGACAAACTACAAAATGAAAATCCAAACTCTTACTAGTCCTAAGTCCCAACTATGAAACCGGTAAAGATTGAACTAGAAATCATAAAAAAAATTGGAAACAAAAATAGGGCATATTTTAGGATGGATTTGGATAAAGTGGATCAAAAGAATCCGCCTGCAGGTCCATATCCTCCAATGTTATTATTATTATTGAAGATAGTGTTATTCTGAAGCATATGTGTTGGTGGATACACAGGAAACTGCTGAGGTGGTGGCTGCAAAGGGTTGTTTGAAGAAGATGGGCCACTAGTAAAAAAACGAGGAGGTGGAATAGCAGCAGCATCAGCATCAACATCAACAACATCAACAATATTATGCTTTTCAAAAACACCAAGCACATTCTTCTTCAGATTCTCAAGAGCCAACTTGAATTGATCAAGTTGGTCTCCATTCATCTCCTCAATAGGAGCAGCCCACCAGAACTGTTCTTGTGCCTCTTTCCTTTGCTTAGCCAACTCTTCACTATATTTCTTCTCACTCTCAAGAGCTTCATTGATATTACTAATATTACTAATCTTTTCATTCAGCTCCTGAACATTAGCATTTCAGTGAGCCTCTAGAAAATGCATGTTCTCCAAGTTTTGAGGTTGGTCCCTTCTGAGATAGCGGCCAATGACAGCATCAACATTAGGTTCACCAAAGGAGAAAAGCTTGTTTGCAGGAGAGAAGATAATGAGGGCAACTTCTGTGTCACAAAGAGAGCAACGCTCATTGGCTTTTTTGAAAAGCCCATTTGCAACACCATGAATTTTCTGTGTTTGTTTTATTAATTATTTATTTTAACTATGATTAATTTTAGAAATTAATCGATATTGAATTAGACTAAACCATAGTTGAGTGTTAGTCTTTTTTTGGGATTTCCTATTTTGTGGTAAATTTTCGTAATTTTCTGTGACGGAAAGTTTTTGAGGTGCTGTCGGACACAAACTCGGCCGAATAACGTTTTTTTGTCTTCTGTAACACGGAATAGAATTCCGATTTCGCCATTGGCTTCAAAATATTATTTAAAGTCATGATAGACATCAAGTTTGTCCAGAACGCATTTCTAAATATTTTTCACTATGAATTCTGTGTTTCGAAGTTCTAACCGTAAACCGAAGTCGGGATATTTTTAATATCCGACCGAGTATTAGATGATAATAATCAAGCATGGTTTATTCATGAATGTTTCGCTGAAAAGGTCACATCGCTTTCATGTAAGAGGCTTGCTTGTGGAACAAGCAAAAGTACATATCCTCTTACACCAAATCCCTAAAATCACTCACCTATCTCTTACACCATCAACATTTTGTAAGAAACCTTTGGTCTTTACGCACTCCAAAATCAGATTTCTTTTCTTTAAAAGAGTCAACCCTAGCTTAGAAGAAACCCTTGCCATTTTTTTCAATCTCTTTCTTCACTTTGCATTTTCTAAAGAACTCTTAAGGTAGTTCTTCTTAGTTTTTCATTTTCTTCTGTATTTTGACTCTTCAACTTCGTATGTTCTAACCATTAGATGTTTATGAAATTTTAATATGATGTTTAGATGTATGTTATGAACATTTTCAACAGTTGAAATTTTCTAAAAATCTTCCTAACTCTTGTTATGTTCAAAACTCTAAATAGATATTTTCTTGAGCTTAGAAAGTTATTTTGAAACCGTCAACTGTTTTTGTTCATGGGGCTGTTTTTAAGGTTTAAAAAGTTGTGTTTTTATTGATTGGAGTTAAAGGTGATGATATTTACATCAAAGGAACCTTTGAGGAGTTTTGTAACCATGCAAAGTTTGGATTATTTTCACTTGTTTTTGGCTTGAAATTCCATGGCCTTGGACAAGTTTAGAATAGTATATTTTTAATGATGAGGTTTGGTTGTGTTTCAAAGGGG
>NW_017727734.1:309591-314331 GCF_001865875.1 Lupinus angustifolius | reverse complement strand
TGCAAAATATGGAATCTACTTAAGATGACTTACTTTAAAGTAGTAAGATCAACTTGAGAGATGTGGATTTAAAATGTGTAGACTTGGATTAAGAAACTTACCTAAAAATGGTGAAATATGGCTTACAAAGTCTCCATGAAAATATAACTCTATGAGGTGATAAAAGTGTAAACTTTATTAAAAACTTATCTTGGAAAACGTTGGAAATCAGGAACAAGAGTTTCGATGATAAATGATGGTTCAAAAATATGAATCTTGGACCGGATGAATGAAATTCGTTGAGTTCATAAATGGATTAAAGTATTAAACCATGTTTTTACTTTAGGGTTGTCATTTAAAATTGATTCACAAATCACTAAATTGTTTTTATGTGCTTAGTTTCGAAGCTTTCGAAGTTGGACGATCAACCCAATTTCTCATAAAAGAAAGCAAGCATGCGACAACCTAAGGTGATGGAGAATACATCATGACATAGTGGTGTTCGAATATGACACCCGGATCTCCTAAACTATCTCAAAAGTTTGGAGTTATATTTGTGTATTAAGAAAACCCGTACTTAATCAATAATTTTGCGTGCATGGATTTTGTACGAATACTTTCTTAAGTTGTATGATTAGGATAGCTTAAAATATCAAGTATTGTGGTGGATGTCCATGGAGAAACACCACTCGAGAAACTAAAATTCATTGAGATCGAAAACAGAGGAGAGTTTCGATTTGGTAGCCCAAAAAGGGCAAGTGAAATGGTCCTGGTAATTGGACCACCTCGCTTAGGCAAGCCAAACTCGCCTGGGCGAGGAAGAAACAAAGAAGAATGGTTCCAAATAGCGCTTGGGCGAGCAGCCCCTCGCCAGGGCGAGACAGCCTCGCTTGGGCGAGCGTTTCTCGCCTAGGCGAGGGCCACACAGCCTGTTTTGGGCATTTTTGGCGCCCAGGCGACCGTACCTCCTCCGGGCAAGTCCATATAGGTATTTTGACCATTTTTTGGTGGACTTTTAGCTTGAACGAGAATCCCCTCGCTCGAGGGAGAACCATGCAGGAAATGGCCCTAGCTTGGGTGTGAAGTGTATTTACCATTGGGAAAGACCGTGACTCAGATGATTGAACCCGGTGCCCAAAATCCACAAACTTATACAACTTTTTACCTCTGATCTTGCGCCTATTTAGGGCATCGTTTCTGACTGTGATGTCGTGATTAGGGCGATGCACAAAAAAAGGATTACATGATACCACACAGCGAGGTCGTCTGACCGTAAGAGGCTTGGCCATGTGGCCGTCTAGGGTGATTCAGTGATGGTTCGTAGTGGTAGGGATGTTATTACTCTATTTACGTGTTGACGTAAGATCGAGTGCCACAAGAAGCCTTCCTCTAGGATAATTCTTAGGTTGGGCCGATCATATAAAATAATGATTAAAAGATTTAATCGACTAATATCGGTTAGTGTGCATACTCATTATCGATAATGAAGTAGTGGAGAGGAAATTTACGAGAGACGAGTGAGCCCCGAGATGTTGAGAGGGACAACGATGGTGGTGGTTCGTCAACAAAGTCTTGAGGGTGATTCGAGCTGAGACGAGTCCCTTGTATTCATGGATGAGATATTATGTTGGATCAGACAGTTCTCATAGTGCAAACTAGCCGATCTCTCTTTACAATCAGGATCAATGAGAGGGATTCCCACAAAGTGTTTGATATGACACCATCCTGAAATGGACAGTTCTTTGGAACAGATCGATCATATATCCTTGCGAGGAATAGTTTTGGTGTGTTCAAATCGGCTTGTTATGGGACCTATACTCTTGGTTATTTTCGAATAGTATATTGGGAGGATATTGGTGAAAGGATGGATAAAATAAGCATAACATTCATACATTGAGATTGTGGACTTTGATACTCATAATTTGAGATTATAACATCATTCATCATTGTGCATTTTTATATGTGATGTATATATTGTGTTTATTATGCGTGTCTGTCTGGATGTGATATTTCGTGTAATTCCATATCGTCAATGAGTAATATTCATTAGATGTCTTGCTCCCTCTATTTTCTGTTTGTCTTCGGATCGCGTTTTGTTCAGATGGATCGTTCTGCGAGGATTTGGAGTTACCGCTTCTCTATGTCCCAGGAGGGGGCATGGAGGATTGAGGGAGACCGATACACCTACACCAGCCCTTGCGACTTAGATCTGTGTAGGGTAATTTTTGATGTGATGGATATCTCAACCTTTTGTGTAATTTCAGTTTGGGCGAATATTTCTTCCACCTTGTATTTCGTACAGATATTTTCCGTTATTAAATGAAGTATTATTCAAAGTTATATTGTGTTATTTTTTGTTACCATTAGGTAATTATTTTTTTTTTCCGCAATGTATGTTACTTAAAGTGATGTCCTGAAAAAGAAACAAATATAAAGATGATAAGTTTACATTACATTATTCACAAAAAAAAATTTACCCATTTTTGGGCATTATATTTATGGAGTAATTTTCGGGGCGTTACACCATTGCGACGTTTGGTGAATGTGACTTGAAGGTTGCTCTCTTTGGTTATCTTTTTCATCTCAGTCTTTTGACGACCCATGTTCCTCCTTGAGTTAGAGTTAGACATAGCTCTGTGAAAATGAAAGAGATGAAAGTAGATTAACGATGGAGAAGGGTTGATAGGGTATGAGTGACACATGAAATGGAGTGAAGGGGTTCTCAATTTATAGGCATTTGATGGTGAAGGTTGTAGTCGTACACTTTGTGTGTGGTATTGAAAACTTGGAATGACATTCTTTTTGGCTCTATTGAAATAACTTTTGGATTTATAGATTCTTAAAACATATTAACATGGAATAAAATTTAAATAACCTTATCTCATCTAATGGAATTTTGACAATTATTTTATACATTCTTTCATAAAAAATGCCAATAAGTATTTGAATGAGTTGTCCATGACCTATTTAAAAGGCATGTCAATTTAATGAATTGACAAACACAATTAATTTTATATTACATCTTATCACCTTTTTGTTTTTTAGATTAAATGCATGCATATACAAAATTGTATTCATGAATTCAATCATATCATTGTTTGAATGATAAAATAGTTTAATAAGGTAAAAGGAATAAAATATATACTCATATTATAATTAATATGCAATATTTTTATAAAGAATAAAACATTCGTAGATAATTTTTTAATAATTTTGACGCATGTTTTTATTTAGCGGTATGTTTCATCATTCATAGATTTTGTAGTTTTCTTTGTTCCTATTTCAATCTATATTGGTATAAATTACCCGCGTATTATACAACATTTCTCACCAAGTAAATCCGAATAGGGAATACTTTCATTGATCATTTTTTGATATTACTAAGACTATTCCTTCACATTTTTGGGTAAGCAACTAATCAATTTCGGGGTTCATGACTACTCATTCCAACAACCTTGTTCTCAGGAATCGAACACTTAACCTTAAAGATCAAATGCGGCCTTACACCACTAGACCAACGTGTTGTTGATGTTTCATTTCCCATTTGTCCAAAAAAAAAAATTAGATGTTTCATTTCCCATTTGTCCAAAAACAAAAATTAGAATTACTAATTGCATTTCTTCTTATTTTATTAACATTTTAATAAGTAATAATTAATTTTTTAAAATAAATGTATTATAGTACTCATTAATGAATAATGTTTGAGAGAATGTATAGCAATTAATGTGTATGTTAATTATCATGGCCAGATTAGTATAATCCTTTAAACATGCGAAATAATGGTGAGTGTAATTGATCTAAATTGCAGGTGATATCAGTGTAACTACTCTAACAAAAAATAATAAAAATACATTGACTATGATATTATTTAAACTGGGCTATATAATATCACATATTGTATAAAAATCTTATGCGAGAGTAGATGAAGTTATATCACATATTGTATAATAAATGACAATTGTAAGTACCTAGAAATTCAAAGTCAATCTTAACTTACTTTATTTTATACTTAATACTTTTGTTGTTACTAACAATATATAAGGCTAGAACAAAGAAATCATTTAAACGAAATAATAGCTCATGATTTCTCATTTTATCTTTATTCTAAATTTATTAGAGATGATGAAAAATAAAGTAGACAACTCTAGATCAAATAAAAATGAGTATTTTATATTAAAAAACTGGTAATATTATAAATAGTATAGAAATGATGTATTTTATATTAAAATATGATTACTAAGAAACAATAAAACAAATCAGATTATCTTATTACTCAAATATTTGTTATTTTATTGGATTAGTATGTTTTAAAAATGTTTAAAATAAGAATTCAATTTTGCTTACTTTTTATTGGAGCATGTGATCGAGTGAGTACCCAGAAGTGACAAAGGAATAAAAAACTTGTTGTTTGTTCCAATGAAACTTGTTGTGAGAACTGTCCGATCCAACATGATATCCTCTCACAGGAATACAAGGGACTCACCTCACCTAGACTCTCCCTCAATGCATTGTTGATGAATCACCATCCAACAACGCCGTCCCTCTCAACATCACGGTGCTCTAAGTCATCCCGTAAATTTCCTCTCCACTACTCCATTATTAACCATATGCATATGAACACTAACCGCAGTTAGATGATTAAATATTTTAATCATTATTTACCATGCTCGACCCACCTTAAGTCATCTCCCTCATGAATGCTTCTTGTGGGTCCCGATCTTACGTTAACACGTAATATAAAGGAAATACATCCCACCACTA
>NW_017727734.1:308823-309491 GCF_001865875.1 Lupinus angustifolius | reverse complement strand
GACGATCTCGCTCCGTGGTATCACGTATCCTTTTCTGGGCATCGCCCTAAATCATACATCCTTCTCGGAATACTTTCTTTAAAATTAATTACCGAGTTTGACTATTTAATTCCAACACCTTGAATACTTTACTTTTTAATTCAATTACAGTGTTATATCAAATTAGTTTATATCACACACTCATACTAGGGTTATTACATACTCAATTAATCAATCCAAATAGTCAAACCAATCACTGTCTCTCGCCCAAGCGAGGATCCTTCGCTCAAGCGAAAATTCAATCAACAATACCATTTTAAAACTGGGCATCTCTCGCCCAAGGGAGGCCCTCTCGCCCAAGTGACAGACTTCTCTCCCCTAGGCGAGACAGATTCGCCCAAGCGAGAAAGACCTGGACAGGATTCCAATTTTGCCCTTTTCGGCTAATCAAAAGTATTTTCACATGGTTTTTCAAACACCTGCACCCAGAAAAGTTCCCAACAACATTCATATACCATATTCAACACATTTCATCAACAATCATATATATTCAAAAGCATTCAAACATAAAAATCTTGGGTTTCTTAAAACCCAAGTTAACCCCAAAACCTTTGAGATGGTTTAGGAGATCCGGGTGTCATATTCGGACACCACTATGTCACGATGTGTTCTCTCTCACATACAATATT
>NW_017727734.1:308247-308815 GCF_001865875.1 Lupinus angustifolius | reverse complement strand
CTTACTTGATCCGATCTCCTCTCGAACTCTTCATTACGCCAAAATCACGTTAATTAGTTAGCTGACGATAATTATTATACTTATGAAATAACTTTTAACGCGAAGATAAAACTTTCGATTTAAAATTAATTTAATTGGTTTCATCCATCCGATTCAAGGTTGAATATCCTTGAATCATCATTTGTCATTGAAAGTCTTAAAATCAAATAACACTCTTTAAAGTAAGATTTTCAATAAAACTTATACCGGAATTATGTCGTAATCCATGGATATACACCAGGCTAGTTCCCAGGAAAGAGAGGTGGATCGTAAAGACACCCTTAAATACCAAGTCTTTCCTTAGACAAAACCTTTCTAGACATGTATTCCCACTTCATTACATTTTTCCGATAATTCATAAATCTTATTTTTTTGTAAATAAAACATTTTTACTAAAACTAACCTTTTAAAATAAGATCATTAAGCTAGACTTATCATTTTTAAATTAAGTCAATTTAAACAAAATCAATACTTTTAAATCAATATTTTTTAAGTAAATCTTACCATTTTAAAGTAAATTCACTTAACT
>NW_017727734.1:307840-308147 GCF_001865875.1 Lupinus angustifolius | reverse complement strand
AGATGTTCATGAAAATTTGTTGTATTTATTTTAGTTAACTTACTTTAAAGTGGTAAGAATAACTAAAAGATGTTTAGCGTAAAACATAAAATTAAGAGTCATTCTTTTTCATGACTATGAAATTAACACTTACTAACCCTTGAGTTTTTTCTCTAAAAAATTAGGAGGTGCTAAGATGTTCATGAGAATTTGTTGTATTTATTTTAGTTAACTTACTTTAAAGTGGTAAGAATAACTAAAAGATGTTTAGCGTAAAACATAAAATTAAGAGTCATTCTTTTTCATGACTATGAAATTAACACTTACT
>NW_017727734.1:307495-307740 GCF_001865875.1 Lupinus angustifolius | reverse complement strand
AAAAAATTAGGAGGTGTTAAGATGTTGATGAAAATTTGTTTTAGTAGTATACTTGAAATAATGAGATTTACCTAAAAGTCTTGACTTTATAAACTTCAAGTGTTATGAAGTCTTAGATGGTAAAATGATTTAAAAATGTTGAATCTTAGTTAAGTGAAGTTACTTTAAAATGGTAAGATTTACTTAAAAAGTATTGATTTTGTTTAAATTGACATAATTTAAAAATGATAAGTCTAGCTTAATGA
>NW_017727734.1:307112-307395 GCF_001865875.1 Lupinus angustifolius | reverse complement strand
TAATTCCGGTATAAGTTTTATTGAAAATCTTACTTTAAAGAGTGTTATTTGATTTTAAGACTTTCAATGACAAATGATGATTCAAGGATATTCAACCTTGAATCGGATGGACGAAAACAATTAAATTCATTTTAAATCGAAAGTTTAATCTTCGCGTAAAAAGTTATTTCATAAGTATAATAATTAGCGTCAGCTAACTAATTAACGTGATTTTGGCGTAATGAAGAGTTCGAGAGGAGATCGGATTAAGTAAGCTCACCTGCCAAAAGAGAACCTTGCGACC
>NW_017727734.1:305727-307012 GCF_001865875.1 Lupinus angustifolius | reverse complement strand
GAAGATATATGATTGTTGAGGAAATGTGTTGAATATTGTAGGTGAGAGAGAACACATCGTGACATAGTGGTGTCCGAATATGACACCCGAATCTCCTAAACCATCTCAAAGGTTTTGGGGTTAACTTAGGTTTTAAGAAACCCAAGATTTTTAAGTTTGAATGCTTTTGAATATATATGATTGTTGATGAAATGTGTTGAATATGGTATATGAATGTTGTTGGGAACTTTTTTGGGTGCAGGTGTTTGAAAAACCATGTCAAAATACGTTTGATTAGACGAAAAGGGCAAAATTGGAATCCTGTCCAGGTCTTTCTCGCTTGGGCGAGCGGGTCTTGCTTGGGCGAGAGAAGTCCGTCGCTTGGGCGAGAAACAATTCTCGCTTGAGCGAGCGGGTCTCGCTTGGGCGAGCGGGTCTCGATTGGGCGAGAGAAGTCCGTCACTTGGGCGAGAAACAATTCTCGCTTGGGCGAGAGATGCCCAGTTTTAAAATGGTATTGTTGATTGAATTTTCGCTTCAGCGAAGGGTCCTCACTTGGGCGAGAGATACTAATTGTGTTTGACTATTTGGATTGATTGGTTGAGTATGTAATAACCCTAGTATGGGTATGTGATATAAACTACTTTGGTATAACACCGTTATTGAATTAAAAAGTAAAGTATTCAAGGTGTTGGAATTAAATAGTCAAACTCGGTAATTAATTTTAAAGAAAGTATTCCGAGAAGGATGTAGAAAATATTCCGAGTGGTATCACGTATCCTTTTATGGGCATCGCCGTAAATATTCCGAGAAGGATGACTTAGAGCACCCTGATGTTGAGAGGGACGGCGTTGTTGGATGGTGATTCATCAACAATGCATTGAGGGAGAGTCTAAGTGAGGTGAGTCCCTTGTATTCCTGTGAGAGGATATCCTGTTGGATTGAACAGTTCTCAGAAGCCAAACTAGACGATCTCTGACAACCCCTCTTTGCAATCTGGATCAATGAGAGGGATGCTTAGAAAGCGTTTTTTATGACACCGTCCTGTTGTGGACTGTTCCTATGGAACTTATTGATCAATTGGCTTATGAAATGCTTTTTGGTGCGTACAAAGTGGCTTGGTATGAGACCTGTACTCTTGATTTATTTCCGACTAGGTTATTGGGAGGATATTGGGGTAAGGTGGATGATGATGACATAGCATGCATATATTGCACTTGTGGAAGTGGATTCCCACATTTGAGTTACAAACATCATGCATCATTAACATTATGCACATATTATTACTTATGGTTATGATATTTGT
>NW_017727734.1:305333-305627 GCF_001865875.1 Lupinus angustifolius | reverse complement strand
CAAGGATCGACTCAGTATAGGGGTCTGGATGAGTTCTTTCGTAGAAAAACCCCGAAGTTCGAGGGAGGATTTGCACTTGAGGCTGCAAATGAATGGATCCAAGAGCTGGAGAAAATCTTTCGGGCACTCATGTGCATCGATGAGCAGAAGGTCACTTACGCGACCTACATGTTATCCAAGGAAGCTGAAAACTGGTGGGAGTTCACCGGGAGACAGATGGTGCATGAGCACCAGGTGGTTAGCTGGACCACATTCAAGGATAAGTTCTTGCAGAAGTATTTTCCTGCGGATATG
>NW_017727734.1:302722-305233 GCF_001865875.1 Lupinus angustifolius | reverse complement strand
TTACATGATGAAGGTAAAAAGAAAACTTGAAATGTTGAGAGAAATTTTGTGTGTGTTTAAGATGAGTTTGCAAATTTTGCCTTGATGCTTTGTGTTTCAAGAATGGGTGTTTATGTAGGAGTTGGAAGTCCCTGGTCAAGTTCTTTGGTCAAGGTATTTCGATCAAAAATTTAAGAAAAACTCCTCTTTTGAGGAATTTTCGGTTCTAAGGCACATGGCCTGGCAGACCTGCGCTGAGCGCATGGTCCTCCACGCTGAGCGGTGGGTCAGTGGTCCAGGATTGACCGAGTAATGAGCCTTGACCAAGACTTTGACTATGTTTTGGGGCCCCTTTTGAATTTTTCATTTTTGTGTATTTGGCTCATTAACCCATTTTGAAAATAAAACTTTTCTCTTGTAAAAAAAATTATTTTCCGAGTTTTGATCCCTAATTTTTTTTTTCCTTTTAAGAAAAAAAAAAGAAAGAAGTTAATACTCACAAAAAAAATAGAATAAGGACAAAATGTAGAAAGGGAAATAACATATTATATATCAAAATATACTAGGTTGCCTCCAAGCAAGCGCTTCTTTAATGTCATTAGCTTGACATCAATTACCAACAAATTTTATTCCTTCTACTGCCCCGATGGTCCGGATTCACCCCTCAGGATTGCATGGCCATGTTCTCTAGGGTTCACTTCTGTGTTAGCTGAAAATGTTAATTTTTGATTTTCAGCTAATTGCTTGGCCAGCTGCCCAATTTGTATTTCCATATTCCTTAGAGAAGCATCAGTATTTTTCTGATTCGACATGGTCATTTGCATAAACTGGTTCAAAGTATCTTCCAGTTTGATGCTTTTATCCTGAGTTGGATACTGAAACTGATTATTCCGGGGGTAGAAGGTTTGTTTTTGAGGAAGATCTTGCTTGCAAGGTTGATTTTTTTGAAATTCATTATTACCCCCTTAAGGGTAATTACTTTGAAAAGTTTGCCTTGGAGGATTCCCAACAAAATGCACTTCCTCATTCTGGCAGATATTGGCATCATGATCCTCATTGCAAATGTCACACCTATAAATCTGCTTCTTTGAGGTTTCCCGTAACTGTTTTGGTAAATCATTGAGTTTCTGGGTCACCTCTTCTAGTTGTTGTTGAAGCAGTTTATGTTGGCCCAAAACTGCATCAGCTGTGTTCAGTTCAAGAATTCCACCTTGTCTAGGTGGTGGCCTTCGTTGGTGTTGACTTTCTGATCGTTTAATGTCATGGATTCGATAATGTCAATTTGTTCCTGTGGAGGTTTGGCCATTAATTGTCCGCCTGCAGTTGCATATAAGATCCATTTATGTTGTTGCTGAAGTCCATTGACAAAGATATGAACCTGGGTTTGAACGTCGAATCCATGGTTTGGGCATTTTCTGAGCATAGATTTGAATCTATCCTATGCCTCGCATAGACTTTCCCCAAAAGGCTAGATGAAGGTGGAGATCGTAGTTTTCAAGTCCATAAATTTTCCTTGCGGAAAATATCTGGACATAAATTTTTCTTCCACCAAATTCCAGTTATTCTGCATATGTTGTGGGAGATCGAGAAACCACTCTTTGGCTTTTCTGATTAATGTTAACGAAAATAGCCTTAGAAAGATGGTCTCCTCCTCGAACTCGGAGATCCCAGCAGTACCAACCAGCTCGAAAAATTTGGTGAGATGGTTGTATGGATCTTCATGATCTAATCCAGCAAAAGGGTTGGCGTACATGAGTTGTACTAACCCTGTTTTCATTTTTGTTGGCCTATAAGAGCCGGAAGGTCTCCCGATTCTTATCATATTCCTGGGGTTGAAGCTGACAAATCCTCCCATGTTGTTATGATTTTCTACCCTGGACTCATGATTGTCTGCAATTTCTGTTCTGTTTTCTTGGATATTAGTTCTTGCTTTACGTGCCCTCTTTTGTGCTTTTTTCTGTTTCTTGAGTGTTTTCTCTATTTCAGGATCAAGAGAAAATTCAAGTTGTTTAGTCCTGTTCATGCACATTTTTGTACAAAGTAAAAAATAATTTGTAGAAAAAGCAAAAATAAGCTTATGCACAATTATTTGATGATATAAATATGAAATGTTCTATTATTTAAGCAATTCCCTGGCAGCGGCGCCAATTTGTTGCAAGCTTTATTTGAGGTTTTCCCCCTTAACAAATTATCCCAGGCAACAACACCAATTTGTTGAAATCGGATAATTCCCTCATTTCGGTGTGTTTTCTTTTTATTTGATTAAGTAAGTGAACATGATTTTATTCTTTGTACGCCATGTCGGCTTTGTTGAAATAAATTCCAACGCTGGTATAATGGTTTCAAGAATATTCCAGTTACAACTTACTTCTAATAATCATGTGAATAAGTTATTCCTTCTTTGCCCCATCTCGACTTTCTTAGAATAAATTCTAACGCCGATACAATGGTATCGAAGCAATCCCCTATTACATAATTATTAAGTACCTTTGAATACCATCTCAGTTTTGTGGAATAAATTCCAACACCGGT
>NW_017727734.1:294991-302622 GCF_001865875.1 Lupinus angustifolius | reverse complement strand
AACTAAAATTACAAACTTACTTGAAATAAAGCTCCTAAGAACTAAGAACAAGAAGAGAGAACTTGAGAGAATTTCTAGGAAAAATGTGTAAGATGTATTGTATGAGATGATATGTGAATTTGATGCTCTTTTACTCGAATGGAATGTGCCCTATTTATAGAAATTCTTCTAGGCCGCTGAGCTTCTTGTCAGTCCCGCTAAGCAGTTGATCAAACAGCATTGTCACCTCCTTATGCTTGACTCATCAAAGCTTGTTGTGAGCTATGAAACTAGCTATCAAAGCCTATGGTGGGCTACTTGAGGTGGGGTCATTGGTGACTTCATGGTTTGCTTGATGGCTAAGTCAAGTTTGGGTGCACACCGCTTAGCACACCTGTTGCACCGCTAAGCTGGTTGTTCAGCAGCTTTCATTTTGCTGATTGGGACGTGGCCTGGTGCTTACCGATCTAGTCAGGAGTCTGGTTCTCCACTAAGCTGTTTGGTTGGACCGCTAAGCTGCTTGTTCAGCAGCTTGGGCACGTGCCAAGCTTGGGTCTGGCCGTGTCAAGCTGAGTTCTGACCGTGCCAGGACTTGTCTGGTGCTAGGCTGAGCGGCTAAGCAGGTCCGCTCAGCTTCTTGATCCAGGTCAGGCTGGTCTCCAGGTCAGGCTAGTGTCCAGGTCATCTTAGCGTGGCTTGGTCCATGCTTAGCTGCCTGGTGGAGCACCTTGGTTTTTTACTTCTTTTTCTTTTTGACCATGAGTCTTTTTTCTCTTCTTTTCTTCTTTCTAAATCCTACAAAATACCTTAAAAAGAAATAGACACACAAATATACAAGATTGTGATATTTTATACAAAAAGTATTGTGTTAAGTCGGTTTTTCTCACTTATGCTTAAGATAAATGCCATAAAAGTGTATGAAATTTAGGTATGTTTAGCACTTATCAAAAGGACATGCGCTTTGTCTGGTGTTAGACGTTGTCTCACTAGTATTAGCATTACGAATCACATAAATTATTCTTGGTATTGTGAGATATGCACTTGGACGATAGTCTCCTCTCATTTTTAACTATGATATTTGGTTTCCTTTCTTTCGAGATTAGATACACTTTAGTAACCTGGAAGTCTAAAGCTTTTATAGAGTACACCTTAAACAATACCTGGTGCCTCACCATAGGATTGTGACTTTTAGATTAGCCAAAATCTTGTAATTATACCTCATTTAGGACACATTAAGCATACTTTCATTTGTACCCATCAACAATTTTTTCTATTTAATTCTAAAGACAAGGCGAGACTAATATTTCTTAAATAAAGTGACCCAAACTCTTAAGTCCGAATTGTATAGGATATCATTGCACATTGATATCCCTACACCAAAGGCACATATTATCTTCACGCAAGATAAAGTACTCTTGATAGGATCCATCATTCTAAAAGTAACTCATCTTTACACTGGGATATCCTGAACTATATGACATGTGGCAACTTATTGTGACACTTCATATGTTGTAATAATGGCTAAATCAACATCAGATAGGGTTCATTACCCTAAGGACATGTATTTTGCATTATTACACATTAAATCCAGAAACAAATAACTTAAAAAAAACTACATCATTAAAATATTATTACTCATTTATTCGTTCAATTATTTATTCACACATTTATTCATTCACTTATGCATTCATTCATACATTCAAAAATATATAATTCAAACATTCATTGACGCATTCATTCCTGTAAAACAAAATACATCATTTGAACATTCATTCACCCATTCATGCACTCATTCATCCATTCGAAAAGTAAAAAGCATATCATCCATACATTCATCAACCTAAAAACATTGTTCATATATTCATATACTTATTCATTTATGCATCCATATTCATAAAAAATAGCATTCAAGCATTGCATTTCATGCATTATCATATCATGCATTCTAATTCTCTATCTCACCGTATCATTTCATTTATTGCTTTAAATATTCTCATTTATTATTACAATAAAGTTGTCTCATGCATTCCAAAACATATCATCTGATCATTACATTCATGCATTACAAAACATATTAGTCACAAATTACATTTTTTAGAAACTCCCATGCATTTTAGAAAACATTACATGCATTCCTTAGCTACATATCAAGCATCATAAGAATAAAACGTACATTCTTATATCATTCTTACATCCAAAAATAAAACGTACATTCTTAAATGGATTAGAAAAAGAAATTTTTCCATTTTATGCATACAAAATATGTAATGCCTCGAAAATTACTCCAACAATATTGTCCAAAAATGGGTAATTTTTTTTGTAATGTAAAACTCTTCCCTTTATATTTGACTCCTTTTCAGGACATCACGTTAAGTAACCTAAATTGTGGAAAAGACAACGATCGTTACCTAATGGTAACCTAAAGCCACTTAATATATCGTAGAATAATTATTTAATGGAAATAACTGAAAATGTTTATACAAAAACAAAGCAAAATCAATCCTTGTCCAAACTGAAAATATACACAATAGACTGATTTATGCAAAGCATCAAGAGTACCCTACAAAGATACTCGCCTCAAGGGCAACTAGAAATGGAAATGACTACTAGTGACTAGCTCTAGTGTTAGCGGGTGTGCTAGGATACTCGCTGGGGTCCTCCTTCGTCTCAGAATTGGAGGAGAGGTCCACTAATACGTGAAAAAAGTATACACTTTTTACCATCATTTTATGGCACTTATCCTATGCAAATTGTAGAAAACCAACTTAAAAATAATACTTTTTAGATAAAATATCACAATCTTGTATATTTGTGTTTGTATTTCTCTTTAATTTGTTTTGTAGGATTTAGAAAGAAAAAGAAAAGAGAATAAAGACTCATGGTCCAAGAAGAAAAAGAAGTCAAACTCAAGGTGCTCAAGCAGGCAGCTTAGCATGGACCAAGCTACGCTGAGCTGACCTGGACACCAGCCTGGCACGGTAAGACCCAACCTGGCTCAGTCAAATCAGCCTAGCACGGACCAAGTTGCTCAAGCAGGAAACTTAGCGGACCTGCTTGACTGCTCAGCCTAGCACCAAACAATGCTTGGCACGGTCAGAACACAAACTTGGCACGGTCAGACACAAGTCTAGCACACGCCCAAGCTTCTCAAGCATGCAGCTCAGTGGTGTCACATGTATGCTCAGCGGTGAACCAGACACCTGACCATGTCAACAAGCACCAAACCACGTCTCACTCAGCACGGTCAAAGCTGCTCAAGCAGGCAGCTTAGCGGTGCCACATATGTGCTCAGCGGTGTGCACCCAGAATTGACTTAGCCATCAAGAAACCATGAAGTCATGCATGACATCCTTCAAGTAGCCCACAATAGGCTTTTCAGGAGTAGCACACCATAGCTGGTCCCATAGCTCACAACTATCCTTGGTGAGTCAAGCTTAAGGAGGTGACTAAGCTACTTGACCAAGTGACCAAACCCATGCTGATGGGTTTGGTCAGCTGCTGAGCGGTGCAAACAAGCAGCTCAACGGTGGTAGGGAAAAATCTATAAATAGGGAGGCATTTCCTTCATTCAATCAACATCCCTTAATCATCATCCCAAAAGACAACTTCTTCCCTGAAGAAAAAAAAAACACAAATTCTCTCTTCTTATTTCTTAGTTCATAGAAGTTCTTTTTAAGTAAGTTTCACAGTTTTTAGTTTATAATTCAAGAGGAGAAAGGAGAAGGCAAATTAGATGCAAATATCCATTTTGTAATCTCATTTGGAACTTAAAGCATCCAATCATTGGATGGATGGCTCATGCTCCTAAAAAGTTCATTTGAAAGTTGATTATGTATTTCTTCTTCTTCTTTTATTCTAAATTTGAATTTTAATCATTCAAGTTGGTGCTTTGGTTAATTTTATGATTCATTCTTTTAGGCAATTCCTTGTGGTTCGACATAACCCTATACTATACTACAATTGAATCTTGAAAGAGGTGTAAATTGTAAAATAGTAAAGTGTTATCAATAAATTTATTTGTTGAAACATCTTTTAATATACAAAAGTGATGAAACTAACTTACTAACTTTTATTTATTGTTATTTACATTCCACAATTTATTTATTCTTTAATACCAACCTTCCTTAAGGAAGAAGTTTGGTTTGATAATAAAAGGAACCCGAAAGGTAGTAAATAAATAAAGGTCACGTAACCGAGATGGTATTAAAAGGTACTTAATAATTATGTAATAGGGGATTGCTTTGATACCGTTGTACCGGTGTTATAATTTATTCTAACAAAGCCGAGATGGGGCAAAGAAGGAATATCTTATTCACATGATTATTAAAAGTAAGTTGTAACTAGAATATTCTTGAAACCATTATACCAGCGTTGTAATTTATTTCAACAAAGCCGAGATAGCGATCAAAGAATAAAACCGAGTTCACTTACTTAACCAAATAAAGTAAACACCAACGAAGAGAAATTTTTGCTTTCAAAAAATTAGCGTCGTTGCCAGGGACAATTTGTTGAGTGGGAAAACCTCTAAAAAAACTCCTTTCAACATCCACCTCCTCAATGAAGTCCTCTATATAGACTATCTGCACACAGTCGTCCTCTTCGGCTTCCAGCTCCTCCCACTCCAGCCTCCATCTTCTCTTCCAGGTCATTGGATGCACCCTACGACTTATTTCCCACTTCAGCCTCCATCTTCTCTTCCAGGTCATTGGATGCACCCTATGACTTATTTCCCACTCCCGCATCTGCCTAAAGATTGGGCATCATCCATCGAGTAGTTATCCTTCCTCTTGGGGAATTGAGATCGTCGTCCCAACTCCATCTCCTAGTAGATGGTCCCGCAGCAGTGGGTCCGTGAGGAATCACAGACCGAATAGATGGTGCAACAGGTGCAAATCTCCGAGCAGGTAAAGTGAAAGAAGCTTCCAAGTTTGCATGGTGTGAAGGGAAGCGCATCATAGAGCCATCACAAACAATCTCCACCTCTAAGGCACAAGGGCCTGTGTAGGTGTATCGATGTCTGTCACTGCTCTATGTCTCCTCCTGGGACATCGAGAATCAGTAGCTCCGAATCCTCGTGGTACAGTCTATCTGAAAAAGAACGCGAACCAAAGACAAGCAGAAAGAACAGAAAATAAAATAAATGGGAGTAAGACATCTAATGAATATTATTCATTGACAGCGTGAAATTACACGGAATATCACATCTAGACAGACACATATAATATACACAATATAGATCATAGATATAATGCACAATGATGAATGATGTTATAACTTGGATCATGAGGATCAATATCCATGGTCTCAATGTATGAATGTTATGCTTATTTCATCCATCCTTACACCAATATCCTCCCAATATAGTATTCAGAAATAACAAGAGTATAGGTCCCATAACAAGCTGATTTGAACACACCAAAAATAATTCCTCGCAAGGATATATGATCGGTCGATTCTGAAGAATTTTGTCCATTTCAGGATGGTGTCATATCAAAACTTTCTTGGCATGCCTCTCATTGATCTTGATTGCAAAGAGAGATTATCAGAGATTGTCTAGTTTGTGCTGTGAGAATTGTTCGATCCAACAAAATACCTCATCCTAGGAATACAAGGGACTCGCCTCACCTAAACTCTCCCTCAAGACTTTGCTCACGAATCACCACCATTGCTGTCTCTCTCAACATTGCGAGGCTCGTTCGTCTCCCATAAATTTCCTCTCAACTACTTCGTTATTTGTAATAAGTATGCACACTGACTGAGGTTAGCCGATTAAACCTTTTAATCATTATTTTAAAGCGATCGGCCCATCCTAAGACATCTCCCAAAGGAATGCTTCTTGTGGAACCCGATCTTGCGTTATCACGTAAAAGAAGAATAACATCCCTACCACTACGAACCATCGTTAAATTACCCTGGATAGCCACATAGCCTAGCCTCTTACGGTCAGACGACCTCATTGTGTGGTATCATGTAATCCTTTTTAGGGATCGCCTTGATCATGACATTATCATCGGAATCCTTGCTTACATAAGGCGCAAGAACAAAAGTAACAGTATAAGTTTGTTGGTTTGGGCATCGGGCTCTTCGTTCGAGCCACGATCTCTCCCAATTATTAAATATACTTCTCACCCAAGCTTGGGTTATTTTCTAAGCAATCAACCAATCAAAAGCAATCAAACCATTACATGTCTCTCGCTCAAGCGAGATATTGTTGCTCAAGTGATAATTTCATAAAAGCATACTCAATTCCCTGCATGGCTCTCGCTCAAGCGCAAAATCCACCAAAAACTGGTCAAAATCACTTTCTAGGTCTAGCCTGGGCGAGATACTGTCGCTCGGGCAACCAGATTTGCCCTGAACAGGAGAAAACCCTGTCTGACCCTTGCCTAGGTGAGAACCACTCGCTCAAGCAAGGCTGGCTCGCCAAGATGACAATTGGGGACCATGGCTACTGTTTCTTCCTTGCCCAAGCGAAGGAGCCTCACCCAAGCGTGGGGGTCCAGCTGCCTGGACTACTTCCTCGCCCTTATGGGCCACCGGATCTAAAATCTCCAGTGTTTTCGATCCCTTCATGTTTTAGTTTCTCGAGTGTTGTTCCTTCATGGATAACTACCACAATACATGATATTTTAATCTATCCTAGTGCATACAGCATAAGAAATCATCTATACTTAATCTAGACAGAAAATCATTTGGTTAAGTACGGGTTTCTAAATAGAAAGAAATATAGCTCCCAACTTTTGAGGTAGTTGGGAGATCCAGGTGTCATATTCGGACACCACTATATCATGATGTATTCTCCCCCACCTTGGGTTGTAGCGCGATTGATCTCCTTTACGTGAATGCATAGATTGTCTAACTTCGAATGCCTCGAAACTAAACACAAAAACCAAAACAACCCTATGAACAACAATATTTCATGGTTTAAAAAAAACTATTTCTAAATTCACGAAAATTCATTTTTCGAGTTCTTGAGTAAAACAAGAGTTAGGGAAATTATTAGAAATTTTATACGGTTGAAAACGTTCATAACATGTGTATAAACATCATACTAAAATTTCGTAAACAACTAACGGTTAGATTTCTAAGAGATTAAGAACGAAGAAATAAGAACTCAACCTTGGAGTTCTTGAGAAAATCAGAATGACGAAGAGAGAAGTGTGGTGCAAAGGGTTTTCTAACTAGAGGGGTCTTTTAAGTACAATGAATCAGATTTAGGGAGGGGCAAACCAAAGGTTTTCAAAGAATAAATGGTGCAATGGGTAGATGAAGGGTTTAAGAGATTTTGTGTAAAAGATGAGAATTTTTGCTTGCTTGACAAGCAAGGTTCACTCGTGAAAGTGAAGTCACATCTTCAACAATAAAATTCGTGCTTATATCATGCCCGAGTATTATTGGCTAATACTCAGCTGGATATTAAAAATCTTCCGATTTCGGTTTAGGGTTAGAATTTCGAACATACAATTCAAAGTGAAAAATATTTATAAATGCGTCATTGACAAACTTGATGACTATCTTGAATCTAGATAGTATTTCGAAGCCAATGGTGCAATTGGAATTCGATTCCGAGCTACGAAACTCAAATTGTGATTAGCTACATGAGCTAATTATATGGCACAGAATAATGCAATGTCTTCTACCCCTGCTCAACT
>NW_017727734.1:293077-294891 GCF_001865875.1 Lupinus angustifolius | reverse complement strand
CAACAATAAGATAGTAGTGATATCCATTGACAGAAGTTATTGGAGAAGGTCTCACACATCTGAAAAAAGTTAATTCAAATGGAGTAGTAATTTTTATGGGTGACTCATGAAATGGTAATTTATGACTTTTGTTTAAGAGACATGAAGTATAAGTAGTGCTAAAAGTTGAGAACTGGAAAGGATGAAGGTCTTGAGAGTTTGGAGGGTGTATAGGTCACCATTAGTTAAACTGCACATCAACGTTGCCTCTGTCTTGATATCCTTCACATAAAAAGGGAAAGGGTGAAATTCAACATAAACATTGTTTTGTTGACAAAATTTTGCAACTGGAGTTAAATAGTGGCTTGCTTTTGGAACACAAAGAACATTATTAAGATTAAAAATAGTAGATGGAGTTTATATATGTGCAGAACCCATGTGATAAATGGCTAAACCTGAGCCGTCTCCAATTGTAACTGAGGCAGGCCCTTCATAGTTGGAGTAAAGACATAAGTTGTTCAAGTATTGTGTGATATGATGATTTGCTCCACTATCCAGAATCCAATTTGAATTTGCAGTAGCATAATTGGCAGTAGGACTTGATTGTAGAAGATGTGGGAAATATTTGGCAATGTGTCCTAGAAAACCATAAAATTGGCAACATGGAGGAGGACGATTTTCATGAGGAATACAGTGTCTTCGATTTCTGGATGGTCCTTGATAATGGGGCCAATTGAAATTGTGATTATGTGGGCTGTTGTGGTGGCATTGAAATGACTGGTTTGGATTGGATGACTCTAATGATGATAAATGCATATTCTGGATAGATCTATGACGACCTCCATGAGGATAAGTGTTGTGTCCACAATAATTCCGTGGTCCATTTTTTTGATGAAAATTTGTTGTTGGGACAACAATGTGTGGTGATATATCTTCTTTTTTGTAGAAATTCTTCATGAGCAATTAGGTGGCTATGTAGTTCTTCAAAGTTGAAGGAACATTCTCTTGTGCGAATTGAGGCAATAATGTCGCGATATTTTGATCCCAAGCCATTTAAAATGTAGAGAGTAATATCATCGTCAGAGATTTTGGCATCTAAGACTACTAGTTCATCAGCATCACGCTTAATCTGAAACAAGAATTCAGTCATAGATTGAGAGCATTTGTGACTTTTCTACAACTAGTTTTTGAGGGATATCATATGAGCTCGTGATAGATTTGCATATTTGGCTTCAATAGCCAACCATAGATGGTGAATAGTGTCACAAGAGAAGAAGGCAACATTGTCACTCTCATTTATGGAGGCGGGAGGAAACTGACTATTAGTTGATCATTTGCAAACCAATCTTCATAGGCTGCATTTGAGGTTTTTTGGCCATTTGTAGTATTGAACTCATATTGGGGAGAAGTGGTGCCATTAATATAGCCAATGCATTTCATGCCTGCAAGTAACGATATGACTTGTCGTCTCCAAGCAAAGAAGTTAGAGGTAGATAACTTGATGGAGATTTGTGCTCCATGTGAAAAAGGAAAAAGCTTAATGTCGCTTGCAGCCATGGAGGATCGCGTCGAGTATTTTTGGAATCTGATACCATATAAGAATATGGAATATAAATTTTCTTATTAGTTTCATTTAGAACAATAGTACAGTATATAGAATGCATGCCATATTGGTTTTGATTGTTGCATTCATTATTCCTTGATTTTCTTTAGTTTGTTACAATTATTAATTGATAAAGAATATCCTAATACATTATTCATTTTGAATGCTTGATTATGGTAATTCCTAAAATATCTCATTTGTTTTAATGCTTTTGTTTTGTATCCTTAACAAG
>NW_017727734.1:291340-292977 GCF_001865875.1 Lupinus angustifolius | reverse complement strand
CATTGGAACTACTTCAGTTTTGGTTCAAGATGTGATGTCTTACTTGGGAATGAGATTCTTTGTCCCTTAAACTTTATGTATCCCGCATCAATTAGTGTTTGTCAACAAATAAAAAAATAACATTATATTTTAATATTATTTTACAAAAATAATATATTTAATCCACATTTGTAGATATAAGTGGGCATGACAGGGTTAAGAACACCAAGTTGAGAGAGATGATCTTCAATCCCTTACTTGTGGTTTTGTACTCTTTCAATGTCCTAATAACAATGAAAATCCTAATAGTTGAACGTAGTCCTTTCCGCAAATCAACCCAAAATTTTAATGAATTCTACTTAAATGAAATGAAACAAGAAACTTCATCATCATCGTCTCTATTTTTTTTTTCAATTCATAATTTCTAAGTTCAACTCAACCATAATTTTTACTTATGATTCTACACGACTCTTTCATATATCTAAATAAATAAATTCAAATTGGTAATATAATTTATAATTTCAAAGCCCTAAATACGTTATCATAATTTGCAGTATTCAAAGAGATCAAGAAATATAAATAAGAAATATGCCCATTATTTAATAATACTTGCAAAACAGCAGAACAATGCAAATTATGGCTGACATGCCATAAGATCACAAGACAAACTACAAAATGAAAAAACAAACTCTTACTAGTCATAAGTCCCAAGTATGAAACCGGTAAAGATGGAACTAGAAATAGTAATAAAAAATTGGAAACAAAAATAGGGCATATTTTAGGATGGATTTGGATAAAGTGGATCAAAAGAATCCGCCTGCAGGTCCATATCCTCCAATGTTATTATTATTATTGAAGGTAGGGTTATTCTGAAGCATATGTGTTGGTGGTGATGGTGGTGGTGGATACACCGGAAACTGCTGAGGTGGTGGCTGCAAAGGGTTGTTTGAAGAAGATGGGCCACCAGTAAAAAAAATGAGGATGTGGAATAGTAGCAGCAGCATCAGCATCAACATCAGCAACATCAACATCAGCAATATTCTGCCTTTCAACAACACCAAGCACATTCTTCTTCAGATTCTTAAGAGCCAACTTGAATTGATCAAGTTGGTCTCCATTCATCTCCTCAATAGGAGCAGCCCACCAGACATGTTCTTGTGCCTCTTTCCTTTGCTTAGTCAGCTCTTCACTATATTTCTTCTCACTCTTAAGAGCTTCATTGATATTACTAATCTTTTCATTTATCTCCTGAACATTAGCATTTCGGCGAGCCTCTAGAAAATGCATGTTCTCCAAGTTTTGAGGTTGGTCCCTCATGAGATAGCGGCCAATGACAGCATCAACACTAGGTTCAGCAAAGGAGAAAAGCTTGTTTGCAGGAGAGAAGATAATGAGTGCAACTTGTGCATCACAAAGAGTGCAAAGCTCATTGGCTTTTTTGAAAAGCCCATTTGTAATACCGTCAATTTTCTATGTAGGTTTTATTAATTATTAATTTTAAAAACGATTAATTTTAGAAATTAATCGATATTGAATTAGATTAAACTGTAGTTGAGTGTTAGTCTTGTTTTGTGATTTCCTATTTTGAGGTAAATGTTCGTAATTTTCTGTGACGGAAAGGTTTTGAGCTGCTGTCGGGCCCAAATTCGCCCGAAATC
>NW_017727734.1:290287-291240 GCF_001865875.1 Lupinus angustifolius | reverse complement strand
ATTCACAAATCACTAAATTGTTTTTATGTGTTTAGTTTTGAAGCTTTCGAAGTTGGACGATCAACCCACTCGCTCGTAAAAAAAAAGCAAGCATGCGACAACCTAAGGTAAGAGAGAATACATCGTGACATAGTGGTGTCTGAATATGACACCCTAATCTCCTAAACTATCTCAAAAGTTTGGAGTTATATTTGTGTATTAAGAAAACCCATACTTAATCAATAATTTTGCGTGCCTGGATTTTGTATGGATACTTTCTTAAGTTGTATGATTAGGATAGCTTAAAATATCAAGTATTGTGGTGGATATCCATGGAGCAACACCACTCAAGAAACTAAAATTCATTGGATCGGAAATAGCGGAGAGGAAAATGGTCGTGGTAACTGGACCACCTCGCTCGGGCGAGCCAGAATCGCCTGGGCGAGGGAGAAACAGAGAATAATGGTTCCAAATAGTGCTTGGGCGAGCAACCCCTCACCATGGAAAGCCAGCCTCGCTTGGGCGAGGGCCAGACAGCCTGTTTAGGGCGTTTTTGGCGCCCAGGCGACCGTACCTCGTCTGGGCAAGTCCAGTTAGGTATTTTGACCAGTTTTTGGTGGATTTTTAGCTTGAGCGACAGTCCCATCGCTTGAGCGAGAACCATGCAGGAAGTTTAGTTTCTTTTGATGAGTTGGTCGCTTGAGAGGCAATCTCTCGCTTGGGCGAAAGACAAACAATATTTTTTACTGATTGTGATTGTTTGAATGCTTAGGCAATAGCCCTAGCTTGGGTGTGAAGTGTATTTACCCTTGGGAAAGATGGTGACTCAGATGATTGAACCAGGTGTCCAAAATCGACAAACTTATACAAGTACCTTTGCTCTTGCGCCTATTTAGGGCAATGTTTCTGACTGTGATGTCGTGATTAGGGCGATGCCCAAAAAAAAGGATTACATGATACCATGTAGCGAGGTC
>NW_017727734.1:285908-290187 GCF_001865875.1 Lupinus angustifolius | reverse complement strand
ATGGACAGTTCTTCGGAACAAATCGATCATATATCCTTGTGAGGAATAATTTTGGTGCGTTTAAATCGGCTTGTTATGGGACCGGTACTCTTGGTTATTTTCGAATAGTATATTGGGAGGATATTGGTGAAAGGATGGATGAAACAAGCATAACATTCATACATTGAGATTGTGGACTTTGATCCTCATAATTTGAGATTATAACATCATTCATCATTATGCAATTTTATATGTGATGTATATATTGTGTTTATTATGCGTGTCTGTTTGGATGTGCTATTCCGTGTGATTCCACGCCGTCAATGAGTAATATTCATTAGATGTCTTACTTCCTCTTCTTTCTCTTTGTCCTTGGATCACGTTTTATCCAGATGGATCGTTCTGCGAGGATTCGGAGTTACCGCTTCTCTATGTCCCAGGAGGGGGCATGGAGGATTGAAGGAGACCGGTACACCTACACCAACCCTTGCAACTTAGATCTGTGTAGGGTACTTTTTGATGTGCTGGATGTCTCAGCCTTTTGTGTAATTTCAGTTTGGGCGAATATTTCTTCCGCCTTGTATTTCGTACAGATATTTTCCGTTATTAAATGAAGTATTATTCAAAGTTATATTGTGTTATTTTTGGTTACCATTAGGTAACGATTTTTTATTTTCCGCAATGTATGTTACTTAAAGTGATGTCGCGAAAAAGAAACGAATATAAAGATGATAAGTTTACATTACATTATTCAAAAAACAAATTAACCATTTTTGGGCATTATATTTATGGAGTAATTTTCGGGGCGTTACACCATTGCGACGTTTGGTGAATGTGACTTGAAGGTTGCTCTCTTTGGTTATCTTTTTCATCTCAATCTTTTGACGACCCATGTTCCTCCTTGAGTTAGAGTTAGACATAGCTCTGTGGAAATGAAAGAGATGAAAGTAGATTAATGATGGAGAAGGGTTGATAGGGTATGAGTGACACATGAAATGGAGTAAAGGGGTTCTCAATTTATAGGCATTTGATGGTGAAGGTTGTAGTCTTACACTTTGTGTTTAGCATTGCAAACTTGAATGACATTCTTTTTGGCTGAATTGAAATAACTTTTGGATTTATAGATTCTTAAAACATATTAACATGGAATAAAATGTAAATCTTTCACCCAAAAACCTTATCTCATCTAATGGAATTTTGACATTTATTTTATGCATTCTTTCATAAAACAGTGCATATAAGTATTTGAATGAGTTGTCCATGACCTATTTAAAAGGCATGTCAATTTAATGAATTGGCAAACACAATCAAGTTTATATTACATCTTATCACCTTTTTGTTTTTTAGACTAAATGCATGCATATACAAAATTGCATTCATGAATTGAATCATATCATTGTTTGAATGAAAAAATAGTTTAATAAGGTGAAAGTAATAAAATACATACTCATATTACAATTAATATGCAATATTTTTATACAGAATAAAACATTCATAGATAATTTTTTAATAATTTTGACGCATGTTTTTATTTAGCGGTATGTTTCATCATTCATAGATTGTGTAGTTTTCTTTGTTCCTATTTCAATCTATATTTGTATAAGTTACCCGCGTATTATACATCATTTCTCACCAAAGTAAGTCCGAATAGGGAATACTTTCGTTGGTCATTATTTGATATTACTAAGAGTATTCCTTCACTTTTTGGGTAAGCAACTAATCAATTTTGGGGTTCATGACTACTCATTCGAACAATTTTGTTCTCAGGAATCGAACACTTGACCTTAAAGATCTAATGTGGTCTTACACCACTAGACCAACGTCTTGTTGATCTTTCATTGCCCATTTGTCCAAACAAAAATTAGAATTACTAATTGCATTTCTTTTTATTTTATTAACATTTTAATAAGTAATAATTAATTTTTTAAAATAAATGTATTATAGTACTCATTAATGAATAATGTTTGAGAGAATATATAGCAATTAGTGTGTATGTTAATTATCATGGCCAAATTAGTATAATCCTTTAAACATGCAAAATAATGGTGAGTGTAATTGAGCTAAATTGCAGGTGATATTAGTGTAACTACTCTAACAAAAAATAATAAAAATACATTGACTATTATATTATTTAAACTTGGCTATATAATATCACATATTGTATAAAAATCTTATGCGAGACTAGATAAAGTTATTTCACATATTGTATAATAAATGACAATTGTAAGTACTTATAAACTCAAAGTCAATCTTAACTTACTTTATTTTATACTCAATACTTTAGTTGTTACTAACAATATATAAGGTTAGAACAAAGAAATCATTTAAACGAAATAGTAGCTCATGATTTCTCATTTTCTTATCGTTATTCGAAACTTTATTGTAGATGATAAAAAATAGAGTAGACAACTGTAAATAAAATAAAAATGAGTATTTTATATTAAAAAAACTAGTAATATTATAAATAGTATAGAAATGATATATTTTATATTAAAATATGATTACTAAGAAGCAATAAAATAATTCATCTTATCTTATTACTCAAATATTTGTTATTTGGTTTGATTAGTATGTTTCAAAAATGTTTAAAATAAGAATTCAATTTTCCTAACTTTTTATTGGAGTATGTGATTGAGTGAGTACCCAAAAGTGGCAAAGGAATAAAAAGCTTGTTGTTTGTTCCAATGAAAGTTGGATTTTAATTTCCCTATAAGTTATAAGAAATAATCATTGTCATACTTAACAATTTAGTATGTAACAAAACTTATCCCGTCATCATTCCCTTGATGATGAGTGACATACAATATAAAGAAAAACAAAAATTTAGTAAATTGTAAAAAACTTATTTTGATTCGTTTCAAAATGCAACAATATTTTAAAAGAGATATTCTTTAAAAATACAAAAGAGAACAATGAATTCATTATCAAATTATATCCCCAAATTTAAAAATGATCAATTATCCTATCTATTGTGTAACAATTAATTAACGGTAAGTTACATTGACACCTATTGGAGTTTAGGTTAATAATATTCATTGCTCTTTTTTATTTAAATGATTAAACTTACTCCTAACAATGATAGTTAATATAATTTACGTATATAAAGTGGAGGTGTTTTTTGTAGATGCTAAAAATAAGAATGATCTCACTAAATCTAAGAGGTGTTAGTATAATTTAATAATTAATTAATTATGATTATAAATATTTATGATGTTTAGTAAATTTATGAATACCTATACAATTCATGAGATCGTAGTTAGTAAAATGATTCCTTAGATATAACCAAAAAAATGATTCGATATAAAGGAACTCTCTTAAACTCTAAACGTAAAAACTAGTTAACTAAACCACCAGATTATCATTATTACAAAAAAAATTTACTACTATTGATTTTATTAAAGTAGTGTGGCGGTAGATAATTCGTACTTGTCGGCCAACATTTTTACTTTTTAGTGTCAATTATTTAAGTTTTATATTTTTATTTTGGTAAATCAAAATATTTTTTGTTTTGAATGTACTTTAAAATTTGATTTTTATTTAGTGCATTTTATATTAGAGTAAATTACACTGACACCCCATAATTTTTATACTTTCATTACACTAACTACCCTTGCATGAAAGTTAAGTGTAATCTTTTAAACAAATTTTTTTATAAATATAATTAAGTTAAACAAAACATGATATATTGTGGAGACAAGTCCAAATAATATATGAGTTGATACCTCTTTATTATTTTTGGTTCGTTATGATATAATATAAGAGAAAATATATCTTTATAATTCTTGATGCATTTTGTAACAAAAAATAATAAAGATACATTGATTTGTATATTATTTGGACTTTTCTCCACAATATATAATGTTTTATTTAACTTAACTGCATTCATCATATTTTTTATTTAAAATATTATATTTATTTCTCATACAGGGGTGGTTAGTGTAATGAAAGTATAAATATTAGGGGGGTTTGTGTAGGTGTAGAAAATTGAGGGGTGGTTTGTGTAATTTCACTAAAACTCAGGGGGTGTTAGTGTAATTAACTCTTTATATTATATTTCTTTGTCTTTATTTTCATTGTCAAATGAAGTTGAGAGAGTGGTTAATATGTTGTTGGTGGTTACATATGAATATATGATTTTTTTCTAGAAATTAAAGTTTTTAAGGCAAAATAGAAAAAAAATTACACAATAAATAACTACATGTTTTCCCTTTATATGTAACTAGTATGCACAGTGTAACACTGTGAATTTTCTATGTGTTTTATTAATTATTTATTTTAATAACGATTAATTTTAGAAATT
>NW_017727734.1:285608-285808 GCF_001865875.1 Lupinus angustifolius | reverse complement strand
TTGTTTTATGATAAACTCATATCTCTTCCTAGCTTTTTTTTGACCTGGCTTATCTTTCTGATAATGTCAAAAGGGGGAGAAAGGTTGTTTTGTTGTTTTTGATTGTGCACGTTGATCGTAATAACAGCTTCCGATATATTTGCGCATCATATCAATCATGCCAACAATCTTCAAGCTTATTCATCAAACAATTGTTATTA
>NW_017727734.1:285141-285508 GCF_001865875.1 Lupinus angustifolius | reverse complement strand
GGATGAGGATAGGATGAGGATGAGGATGAGGAGGAGGATAGGATGAGGATGAGGATGAGGATGAGGATCAGGATAGGATGAGGATTTGGAGGAGGAGGATTAGGATGAGGATGAGGATAGGATGAGGATGAGGAGGAGGAGGAGGATAGGATGAGGATGACGATGAGGATGAGGATTAGGATTGGATGAGGATGGGGATGACGATGAGGATGAGAAAGAGGATAGGATGAGGATGAGAATGAGGATGAGGACGAAGATAGGATGAGAAAGAGGATGACGATGATGAGGAGGGTAGGATGACAATGGGGATGAGGAAGAGGACGAAGATGGGATGAGGAAGAAGATGAGGACGAAGATGGGATGAGGA
>NW_017727734.1:280860-285041 GCF_001865875.1 Lupinus angustifolius | reverse complement strand
CTTGTAAAAACATTGATTCAATTATAGTGAAGAAAATCTCTCAGATTAGTCGGGAGGCCTGGATGTAGTTTGCAGTGGACAAGCAAACAAACCAGGATAAAAATCGTGTTGCAGGATTTTTCTTTCTCTCTCTCTCTCTCTCTTTATTGCATTTAATCGGTTAACTTGTATAGTAGAATTAATTGCTATATTCTGTATTTGTGCTATACTGTTAATACTCTGATAAAATTGTAAGCTCTGTGTATTCATTTCATTATCGGTTAATTGTCGTGCAAGTAATCGAATCTGCCTAAGCTTACTGTTTCTATTTTAATCGATTAAGTCAAGTGCGTTAATCGATAATCCTCATTCTTTTAATCGATTAAATTGCGGTGATTCAGCATTAAGTGTTGAGTTTCGAAAAGCGGATATTCTAACCGCTACACCTATTCAACCCCCCCTCCTTCTAGGTGTAACGTAACCACTAATACCTAACATATTCCTCCTACAGTTCGAGATAAGATGACCAATAGCTTGACACCCTGAGCAGAAATCTGGGAGATTTTCATACTCAATGTGCACAAAGAAAGCAAAGCCTTCTCTTTCCACCAATATTTGATTAGGCAGAACTCCTTTGTGGTCAACATCCACCAAAATTCTGGCAAAGTGTCCAAATGATCTACAAGAAGTTGCATCATCCAGCGATATTGGAACACCCAAACCCCCAGCAATAGAGAACAAGATCCTAGCACTCCAATACTCCAGAGGCAAACCCAAGATCCTGACCCAACATTGTGAGTGAGACACCTTCTGAAGACTTGGATTGAAATCAGGGGACCAAAGTGAAAGCCTAAGGAATCCTGACTTTAAGCTCCAAGATCCTACAGCATAGATTGACCTCATATCCTCAACTGATGCAAATGAAAAATCATAGAAACCTCGACCCAGCGATATCATGCTCCATGATCCAATCATGTTCCAGAGGGTTTGAAGCTTTGCTCTCAGCTCAGTGAATTTAAGAGGCGAGTCTCCTTTAGAAAGGATGAGCCTGTCGTGAAGGTGGGTTTTACACCTTTGAAGACCCGCTTGGTACTCCTCTTCCGGTATCTTAATAGCAATAGCATCTCCCTTGATACATGGTTGAGGTAGTTGGGAGATTGAAATGTCACACGTTGCCTTGAGAGCTTGAGCAAAGGATTTGTTCTTGTGCACTTCCAAGATTGTTGGAACTGGATCTGAAACCTTGTTGGCCATTGCCTTGGAAGATTCATCCAGATTGGCCAAACAGGACCATGGGATAGTTGTTTTTTGACTTAGAGGCTTCGTCCTTGTCGTTCCACGATTGTTGGAGTTTTTCATCATTGTATTTCCAAGAATGTTGGAGTTTATCATCATTATGTTTCCCAGATTATTGGAGCTTGTCACTATCTTACTTCATGCCCTAGCAGAGCCATATCTCCTATAGGCTTCCCTTAAAACTCCTTCACCCAAGTACTCATTGATCACATACTTGTTGTAGGAAACTTGGGTCCCATTCACCCAAGTGTATTTGCCCCTTGCGTTACTTGAAGAGATTGAATTGGCAAAAAATTGCTTTACAACATCCAAAGAAAACATTTTTTTTGGTTGAGAAATCTTTTGCCAACCATACCTTTCTACCACAAAACGAAAACCGTCAAAGTCATGACGATTTTCTCTAAAGTAATGGCATTCTTGAGTGTGATTTTCTTGAATTTCTTTTTGGCATCTTTGGAGACAAACTTGGAGTTCTTGTCTTCCCTCGAGACTTCCTTGCCTCTCCTTGATGAACTCCTAAAATTCCTAAGAGAAGTCCATATTGTGCAAAAAACTCCAAAGAAGTTAGGAAATAAAAATGTGCATGAGCATATAGATATTTCATGGATTAAGCCTCTTACACATTTTCTTGAAGAAGATTAAGTAAACAAAAATGAAGATTTACATAAAAAAAAATTTAAGAAGGAGAATACTTACATGATTAAGGTAAAAGAAAAACTTTGAGAACTTGAGAGAAAAATTTTGTTTGAGGTGATTTTTAAAAATGCTTTGTGGTTTGTAATTCAAGAATGGGTGTTTATATAGAGGAGGGAAGTCTCTGGTCAAGGGTCTTTGGGCAAGGATTTTCGGTCTAAAATCAAGAAAAAATCCTCTTTCGAGGGATTTTTTGGTTCCAAGGCACATGGCCTGGCAGACAGGCGCTGAGCGCATGGTCCCCCATGTTGAGCGGTGGGTCAGTGGTCCAGGCTTGACCTAGTTATGAGCCTTGACCATGACTTTGACTATGTTTTGGGCCACATTTTTTTGAATTTTCAATTTTGTGGACCTTACCTATTAACCCATTCTTGAATATAAATTTCTCTTGTTCTAAAAAAAATGGTTTTCCGATTTTTGATCCATAAAAAAATTCTTTTTAATTAACGAAAGCAGTTAATACTCACAAAAAATAGAATAAAGACAAAATGTAGGAAACGGAAATAACATATTATATATCAAAATGTATTGGGTTGCCTCCCAGCAAGCGCGTCTTTAATGTCACTAGCTTGACATTGGTTACCAAAAAGGTTTGTTCCCTTCTACTGCTCCGTTGATCCAAATTCACCTCTCATGATTGCATTACCATGTTCTCTCGGATATACTTTTGTATTAGCTGGGAATGTTGATTTCTGTTTTTCAGCTAATTGTTTGTCTAGTTGCCCAATTCGTATCCCCATGTTCCTCAGAGAAGCATTGATATTCTTCTGATTTGACATTGTCATTTGCATAAACTATTTTAGAGTATCTTCTAGTTTAATGCTCTTATCCTGGGTGGGGTGTTGGAATTGATTGTTCTGAGGGTAGAAGGGTTGCTTTTAAGGAAGATCTTGCCTCCAATACTAATTTCTTGGAAACTGATTATTACCCCCTTGAGGGTAATTATTTTGAAAGTTATGCCTTCGAGGGTTTCCCACAAAATGTATTTCCTCATTTTGCCATGTATTGGAATCATGATCTTCACTATAGTTGTCACACCGATAAACTTGCTTCTTGGAGGTTTCCCGTAATTGTTTTGGCAAATCATTAAGTTTTTGGGTTACCTCTTTCAGTTGTTGTTGAAGCAATTTGTGTTGGGCCAGGACTGCATTAGCTGAGCTTAATTCAAGTATTCCATATTGCCTATGTGGTGGCCTTCTCTGGTGTTGACTCTTTTGATCATTTAATGCCATGGATTCGATGATATCAATGGCCTCTTGCGGAGGTTTAACCATCAACTGTCTACCCGCAATTGCATTCAAGATCCATTTGTGCTGCTGTTGGAGTCCATTAACGAAAATGTGGATCTGAGTTTGAATACCGAAACCATGGTTGGGGCATTTTATTAGCATGGATTTGAATTTGTCCCATGCTTCGCAGACACTTTTATCCGTAGATTGGATGAAAGTGGAGATAGCAGTTTTTAAGTCCATGAATTTTCCCCTTTTCTGTGCTTTTTTCTTCTTTTTGAGAGTTTTCTCTATTTGGGGATCAACAGAAAAATCATTTTGTTTGTTCATGTTCATGCACAAGAAAGGTTTTCTCTGTCTATTTTCCAAGAAGAGTTAGTAGAATAATAATATAAATAATTAATAATTTACATCTTTGTACAAAGTCAAACAATTTGTACAAACGCAAAAATAAATTTATGCACAATTATTTGATGAATGACATATAAATATGAAATGTTCTATTATTAAAGCAATTCCCCGGCAACTGCACCAATTTGTTGAAAGCGGAAATTTCTTTGCATTTTGGTGTTTTCTTTTATTTGGTTAAGTGAACTCGGTTTTATTCTTTGTTCGCCATCTCGTCTTTGTTGAAATAAATTCAAACGTCGGTATAATGGTTTCAAGAATATTCCAGTTACAACTTACTTCTAATAATCATGTAAATAAGTTATTCCTTCTTTGCCCCTTCTCGACTTTGTTAGAATGAATTCTAACGCCAGTACAATGGTATCGAAGGAATCCCCAATTACATAATTACTAAGTACCTTTGAATACCATCTCGGTTTTGAGGAATAAATTCCAACACCGGTTTAATGGTATTCTAATGTACAAAAGTGATGAATAGTTAGTTGTCACAAACAAATAAATAAATAAAGAACAAAAGAATAATATAGTTAAGTGACATTTATTTATTTACTCCCTTTCGGGTTCCTTTTATTAACA
>NW_017727734.1:276774-280760 GCF_001865875.1 Lupinus angustifolius | reverse complement strand
AATAACAATAAATAAAAGTTAGTAAGTTAGTTTCATCACTTTTGTATATTAACAGGTGTTTCAACAAATAAATTTATTGATAACACTTTACTATTTTAGAATTTACACTTCTTTCAAGATTCAGTTGTAGTATAGTATAGAGTTATGTCGAACCACAAGGAATTGCCTAATAGAATGAATCATATGGATATGTCAATGCACAAATAATGAGTAAATATATTTTGGTGGTTTTGATTTGATTTGCATATGAACAATTAACAAGAAACATAAACTAAGTATTAACAAATTCTTGAGGAGACAAAATCATTTTTAATGAAGAAAGTATTACTCAACTTCTTATGTATTTGAACTACTTAGACAAGTTCTTATGTTTTACTTTGATTAACTCCAAACACCAAGGTCTAAAATCCTCCTTTTAGTGTATATCCTAAAATGGTACAACTACTTATTTTATTTGTTAAGTGTTTGAGACAAGTAATTTTTATGACTTGAAATCAGTTTTTAGGTGACCAATCTCAAAAGAGCATTAAGAACTTCTCAAACAAATAAAATTAACCAAACCACTAACTTGAATGATTAAAAATCAAACATAGAATAAAAGAAGAACTAGAAATACATAACCAAAATTCAAATGAAATTGTTAGGAGCATGAGCCATCCATCCAAGGATTGGATGCTTTAAGTTCCAAATGAGATTAAAAAATTGATTTTTGCATCTCATTTGCGTTCTCCTTTCTCCTCTTTAATTATAAACTAAAAACTATAAAACTTACTTAAAAAGAACTTCTACGAACTAAGAACAAGAAGAGAGAATTGTGTTTCCAGGGAAGAATATTTTCAAGGCAAGATTATATGATATGAAGTCTTTTTTGTTCGAATGAAATGCCTCCTATTTATAGATTTTTCCTGGCACCGCTGAGCTGCTTGTTTGCACCACTTAGCAGCTGACCAAACCCTTCTGCATGGGTTTGCTCACTTGGTCAAGCAACTTTTTCACATCCTTAAGCTTGACTCATCAAAGCTAGTTGTGAGCTATGGGACCAACTATGGTGAGCTACTCTGAAAAGCCTATGGTGAGCTACTTGAAGTGAGGTCAGGCATGACTCCTATTTATAGATTTTTACTAGCACACCGCTGAGCACACATGTGGCACCGCTAAGCTGCTTGTTGAGCAGCTTTGACCGTGCTGACTGAGACGTGGCTCGGTGCTTGCTGACCTGGTCAGGTGTTTGGTTCACCGCTGAGCATACATGTGGCACCGCTGAGCTGCTGCTTGAGCAGCTTGGGCGTGTGCCAGGCTTGTGTCTGACCGTGCCAAGCTTGTGTTCTGGCCGTGTCAGGCTTTGTCTGGTGCTCGGCTGAGTGGTCAAGCAGGTCCGCTCAGCTGCTTGCTTGAGCAGCTTGGTTTGTGCTAGGTTGGTGTCTAGGTCAGCTGAGCGTAGCTTGGTCCATGCTGAGTTGCCTGCTTGAGCACCTTGAGTTTGACTTCTTTTTCTACTTGGACCATGAGTCTTTATTCTCTTTTCTTTTTCTTTCTAAATCCTACAAAACACATAAAAAAGAAATACAAACACAAATATACAAGATTGTGATATTTTATCCAAAAAGTATTGTTTTAAGTTGGTTTTTCTCAATTATGCTTAAGATAAGTGCCATAAAAGTGTATGAAATTTAGGTATGTTTGGCACTTATCAGCTACAACCAGGAGGAGGGCATCGACTATGATGAGGCCTACGCTCCTGTAGCCAGACTTGAGGCCATTAGGATGCTATTGTCCTTCGCATCGATCGTGAACTTTAAGCTCTTCCAAATGGATGTTAAGAGCGGATTTTTAAATGGCTATACTCAAGAGGTGGTGTATGTAGACCAACCACCAAGGTTTGAGAACTTCAAATACCCGAAACATGTGTATAAACTTAATAAGGCCCTCTATGACCTAAAGCAGGCTCCCAGAGCCTAGTATGATAGATTGAGTTCATTCCTACTAGAAAAAGGGTTCGAAAGAGGCCTGGTCGACACCACTCTCTTTATCCGTAGATTAGATAATCATGTTTTACTTGTTCAAATACATGTTGATGATATTATCTTCTGATCTACTAATGACATCCTTTGTAAGGAATTTTCTGAGTTGATGCAGGGCGAGTTTGAGATGTCGATGATGAGTGAGCTAACTTTCTTCCTTGGTCTTCAAATTAAACAAATGGAAAGTGGCATCTTCGTTCATCAAACGAAGTACTACGAAGAATTACTAAAGAAGTTCGATATGGAGCAATGTAAAGATGCATCCACACCTATGGCGTCTGCATGTTATCTTGATAAAGATGAAAAGGGAAAAGTGATTGAGATAACTAAATATCGTGGGATTATCGGCTCCTTATTATATTTAACTGCTAGGCGCCCCGATATTATGTTTAGCGTTTGTATGTGTGCTAGATTTCAAGCTTTGCCAAAAGAATCACATTATATTGCTGCAAAACTTATCATGAGATATTTAAAAGGATCTATAAATATGGGATTATGGTATCTTAGGGATGCCTCCTTATCCTTGGTAGGTTACTCTGATTTTGACTTCGCTGGGTGTAAGTTGGATCAAAAAAGCACTAGTGGGAGTTGTTACCTATTAGGCAGTTCCTTAGTGGCATGGCATAGTAAAAAGCAAGCATGCATTGCTTTGTCCACCGTTGAAGCGGAATACATTGTCGTTGGCATGTGTTGCGCTCAAATCCTTTGGATGAAGTAGCAACTTAAGGACTTTGTGCTCATATTAGAAAAGATCCATATTAAGTGTGATAACACAAGTGCCATTAACCTTTCCAAGAATCCCGTCTTGCATTCAAGAACCAAGCATATTGAAATAAGGTATCATTTTTTGCATGATCATGTTCAAAAAGGTGATTGTGTGTTAGAATTTGTTGAAACATCTAAGCAATTAGCAGATATTTTCACCAAGCCCCTCTCACGAGATACTTTCTATGTTCTTCGAAGAGAACTAGGAATCCTTGATGAAAAATATCTTGATTGAGTTTATGTTATTGCCTTGCATGACTTATTTGCCTTGCATGCTTTAAAATGAAAATATGTTCAATGCTAAATATTCCTTGCATGATCCATGATTCTGTGTATAAAAGCTTTATGTATATATGTGATTGTTTAAAAATGATTTAGTAAAAAGTTTGAAATCCTTGCATGTTTTTAAAAACATCTAAAACGCTGTATCTGATGCATTTAATCGATTAAAGCCATTAGTTAACCGATTACTTGGGTGAATTTTTTAAACAAAACCTGGTATTTTTAACTCAGGTTAATCGATTAAGCTAAGTTGTTACACTAGAATTCGTATTTAATAACACTCATTCAAAAATGTACGTGTGTTGCCTACTATTAAATGTAAGGCTGAAGGTAATTAACAGAATTCGGTGAAGCAAACACTGTTAAATGTGATAGATAAATGTGCAATTAACAACACCTAATGAAGCAACCATTGTTATTTTTATGACATAGAGATCCAACATCGTTTAGTTAAGCGGGTGTTGTTGAAAGTGACATACCACTTTGTATAGTGAGTGTTGTTGAATGACATATTTTAAATATTGGCATTTCGTGTAACCTAACTACATAAATGTAATTATATACACTAGTAAATAGATTATAAAATAGTTAGGAAAGAATGAACTAATTTTTTCTATATATATATATATATATATATTTTTGGCAAACTACTTATATATAGTTGGATTGTTGAGATTGTGAAATAGAAAATGTAATTTTTGTTGCCGAAATAAATGAGATTGTTTATATTTGTCATAATATTGTGTTATTATATGTGTTTTGTGTTGTTTGATATATACGTGACACTATACTAAATGTGTTTGATTTATCCTACCAGAAATGTTTGATATAACAATACTATTTGATGTAGTGTTATATCAAATAGTATTGTCATAAGAATTAACATTTACTGTAGCAAGTGTTGTAAATATGTCGACA